>NC_060149.1:870205106-870409241 GCF_021461385.2 Schistocerca piceifrons | reverse complement strand
TCAAGATGTGATTCTGCTGGTGACGAACCATTGGCTACCTTAAGAGATTCATAGTGATTCCTGCCAGTTGCTCACCAACGACACATTTTTTACGTACTGTTGCCAGTCTGCCCAAATCGATACGCCACTCTTTGTGTATCTTAAGAGAAACATCATTACTCTTGCCAGGGATTTCTTGACTTTGGAGATGTAATTCAACTGGTGACGAGGCGTTGTCTACCTTAAGAGACTCATAGTGATTCCAGCCAGTTGCTTACTCAAATACACACTTTTTAGATACTGTGGCCAGTTTGCCCAAAGCGCTATGCCACTATTCATTTATCATAAGACAAACATCGTTATTGCTGCAAGGAGTTTCTTGCAGTTGCTGATGTGATTCTACTCGTTACGAAGGATTGGCTTCCTTAAGACAGTCATAGTGATTCCTGCTAGTTGCTCACCGAAATACACATTTTTTAGACACTGTGGCCAGTCTGCCTGATGCGATACGCCACTAGTTGAATACCTTAAGAGATACATCGTTACTCTTGCCAGGGTTTTCTTGAAGTTGCTGATGTGATTCTCGCTGGTGACGAGGCATTGGCTACCTTAAGAGAGTCATGGTGATTCCTGCTAGTTGCTCACCCAAATACACATTTTCTAGATACAGTGGCCCGTCTGCCTGAAGCGATACGCCACCTGTTGTGTATGTTAAAAGATTTATCGTTCCTCTTACCAGGGGTTTCTTGACTTTGAAGATGTGTTTGTACTGGTGACAAGGCATTGGCTACCTGAAGAGAGTAATAGTGATTCCTGCCGGTTGCTCACACTAATACACATTTCTTAGATACTGCGGCCAGTCTGCCCTAAGTGATACGCCACTAGTTGTGTATCTTAAGTGAAATATCGTTACTCTTGCCAGGGGTTTCTTGACTTTGAAGATATGATTCTACTGGTGACGGGGCATTGGCTATCTTAAGAGAGTCATAGTGATTCCTGCCAGTTGCTCACCCAAATACCCATTTTTTACATACTGTGGCCAGTCTGCCTGAAACGATACGCCACTATTTGTGTATCTTAAAAGAAACATCGATACTCTTACCAGGGGTGTCTTGACTTTGAAGATGTGATACTACTGGCGACGAGGCGTTGTCTACCTTAAGGGAGGAATAGTTACTCCTGCCATTTGCGCACACAGATTCACACTACTTTCTTCCTGTGTGCAATCTGCCAGATGCGGTATGTCACTAATTGTGTTTCCTAACAGGGTCATCATCGCTCTGGCCAGGGTTTCTTCGAGTTTGGCGACATGAATCTCCTGGTGACGAGGCATTGGCTACCTTAAGAGAGTCATATTGATTACAGCCAGTTGCTCACCCAAATACACGTTTTTTTAGATACTGTGGCCAGTCTGCCTGAAGCGATACGCCACTACTCGTTTATCTTTAGAGAAACATCGTTACTCTTGCCTGGGGTTTCTTGACTTTGAAAATGTGATTCAACTGGTGACGAAGCTTTGGCTACCTTAAGAGAGTCATAGTGATTCCTGCCAGTTGCTCACCCAAATACACATTTTTTGGATACTGTGGCCCATCTGCTGACAGCGGTATACCACTAGTTCTTACTCCTAAGACAAACATCGTTATTCCTGCCAGGGTTTCTTGCAGTTGCTGATGTGATTGTCGTGTTGACGAAGCATTGGCTTCGTTCAGAGAGACATAGTGATTCCTGGTAGTTTCTCACCCAGATACACATTTTGTAAATACAGTGGCCAATCTGTCTGAAGCGATACGCCACTAGTTGTGTATCTTAAGAGAATTATCGTTACACTTGCCAGGGGTCTCGTGACTTTGAAATGCGATTCTACTGGTAACGGGGCATTGGCTACCTTAAGAGAGGAATAGTTACTCCTGCCATTTGCTCACACAAATTGACACCAATTTCTGTTTGTGGCCGATCTGCGAGGTGCAACATGTCACTAGTTGTGTATCCTAAGAGAGTCATTGGTCCTCCAGCCAGCGTTTCTTCGAGTTCGCTGATACGATACTCCTGGTGACGTGGCATTGGTTACCTTAACAGAATCATAGTGATTCCTGCAAGTTGCTCACACAAATACACATTTTTTATATACTGTGGCCAGTCTGCCGGAAGCGATATGCCACTAGTTGTGTATCTTAAGAGAATCGTCGTTACTCTTTCCAGGTATTTCTTAACTTTGTAGATGTCATTCTACTGGTGACGAGGCATTGGCTACCTTAAGAGAGTCATAGTGATTCTTGCCAGTTGCTCACCCAAATACACATTTCTTAGATAGTGTGGCCAGTCTGCCCAAACCGATATGCCACTAGTAGTTTATCTGTAGAGATATAACGTTCCTCCTGCCAGGGGTTTCTTGACATTGAAGATGTTATACTACTGGTTACGAGGCGTTGTCTACCGTAAGAGAGGATTAGTAACTCCTGCCATTTGCTCACACACATTCACACTTCTTTCATCCTGTGGGCAATCTGCCAGATGCGATATGTCACTTGTTGCGAATCTTAACAGATTCATCGTTGCTCTTGCTAGGGTTTCTTCGAGTTTGTTGATACGATTCTCCTGGTGACGAGGCATTGGTTACCTTACGAGTGTCATAATGATTCCTGCAAGTTGCTCACCCAAATAAACATTATTTAGATACTGTGGCCAGTCTACCGCAAGCGATACGCCACTAGTTGAATACCTTAAGAGATACATCGTTACTCTTGCCAGGGTTTTCTTGAAGTTGCTGATGTGATTCTCGCTGGTGACGAACCATTGGCTACCTTAAGAGATTCATAGTGATTCCTGCCAGTTGCTCACCAACGACACATTTTTTACGTACTGTTGCCAGTCTGCCCAAATCGATATGCCACTCTTTGTGTATCTTAAGAGAAACATCATTACTCTTGCCAGGGATTTCTTGACTTTGGAGATGTAATTCAACTGGTGACGAGGCGTTGTCTACCTTAAGAGACTCATAGTGATTCCAGCCAGTTGCTTACTCAAATACACACTTTTTAGATACTGTGGCCAGTTTGCCCAAAGCGCTATGCCACTATTCATTTATCATAAGACAAACATCGTTATTGCTGCAAGGAGTTTCTTGCAGTTGCTGATGTGATTCTACTCGTTACGA
The DNA here is from genome assembly GCF_021461385.2 of Schistocerca piceifrons. Lineage (NCBI taxonomy): Eukaryota > Metazoa > Arthropoda > Insecta > Orthoptera > Acrididae > Schistocerca > Schistocerca piceifrons. The sequence continues at coordinate 870,406,105 of NC_060149.1, read as the reverse complement.
AGGATTGGCTTCCTTAAGACAGTCATAGTGATTCCTGCTAGTTGCTCACCGAAATACACATTTTTTAGACACTGTGGCCAGTCTGCCTGATGCGATACGCCACTAGTTGAATACCTTAAGAGATACATCGTTACTCTTGCCAGGGTTTTCTTGAAGTTGCTGATGTGATTCTCGCTGGTGACGAGGCATTGGCTACCTTAAGAGAGTCATGGTGATTCCTGCTAGTTGCTCACCCAAATACCCATTTTCTAGATACAGTGGCCCGTCTGCCTGAAGCGATACGCCACCTGTTGTGTATGTTAAAAGATTTATCGTTCCTCTTACCAGGGGTTTCTTGACTTTGAAGATGTGTTTGTACTGGTGACAAGGCATTGGCCACCTGAAGAGAGTAATAGTGATTCCTGCCGGTTGCTCACACTAATACACATTTCTTAGATACTGCGGCCAGTCTGCCCTAAGTGATACGCCACTAGTTGTGTATCTTAAGTGAAATATCGTTACTCTTGCCAGGGGTTTCTTGACTTTGAAGATATGATTCTTCTGGTGACGGGGCATTGGCTATCTTAAGAGAGTCATAGTGATTCCTGCCAGTTGCTCACCCAAATACCCATTTTTTACATACTGCGGCCAGTCTGCCTGAAACGATACGCCACTATTTGTGTATCTTAAAAGAAACATCGATACTCTTACCAGGGGTGTCTTGACTTTGAAGATGTGATACTACTGGCGACGAGGCGTTGTCTACCTTAAGGGAGGAATAGTTACTCCTGCCATTTGCGCACACAGATTCACACTACTTTCTTCCTGTGTGCAATCTGCCAGATGCGGTATGTCACTAATTGTGTTTCCTAACAGGGTCATCATCGCTCTGGCCAGGGTTTCTTCGAGTTTGGTGACATGAATCTCCTGGTGACGAGGCATTGGCTACCTTAAGAGAGTCATATTGATTACAGCCAGTTGCTCACCCAACTACACGTTTTTGTAGATACTGTGGCCAGTCTGCCTGAAGCGATACGCCACTACTCGTTTATCTTTAGAGAAACATCGTTACTCTTGCCTGGGGTTTCTTGACTTTGAAAATGTGATTCAACTGGTGACGAAGCTTTGGCTACCTTAAGAGAGTCATAGTGATTCCTGCCAGTTGCTCACCCAAATACACATTTTTTGGATACTGTGGCCCATCTGCTGACAGCGGTACACCACTAGTTCTTACTCCTAAGACAAACATCGTTATTCCTGCCAGGGTTTCTTGCAGTTGCTGATGTGATTGTCGTGTTGACGAAGCATTGGCTTCGTTCAGAGAGACATAGTGATTCCTGGTAGTTTCTCACCCAGATACACATTTTGTAAATACAGTGGCCAATCTGTCTGAAGCGATACGCCACTAGTTGTGTATCTTAAGAGAATTATCGTTACACTTGCCAGGGGTCTCGTGACTTTGAAATGCGATTCTACTGGTAACGGGGCATTGGCTACCTTAAGAGAGGAATAGTTACTCCTGCCATTTGCTCACACAAATTGACACCAATTTCTGTTTGTGGCCGATCTGCGAGGTGCAACATGTCATTAGTTGTGTATCCTAAGAGAGTCATTGATCCTCCAGCCAGCGTTTCTTCGAGTTCGCTGATACGATACTCCTGGTGACGTGGCATTGGTTACCTTAACAGAATCATAGTGATTCCTGCAAGTTGCTCACACAAATACACATTTTTTATATACTGTGGCCAGTCTGCCGGAAGCGATATGCCACTAGTTGTGTATCTTAAGAGAATCGTCGTTACTCTTTCCAGGTATTTCTTAACTTTGTAGATGTCATTCTACTGGTGACGAGGCATTGGCTACCTTAAGAGAGTCATAGTGATTCTTGCCAGTTGCTCACCCAAATACACATTTCTTAGATAGTGTGGCCAGTCTGCCCAAACCGATATGCCACTAGTAGTTTATCTGTAGAGATATAACGTTCCTCCTGCCAGGGGTTTCTTGACATTGAAGATGTTATACTACTGGTTACGAGGCGTTGTCTACCGTAAGAGAGGATTAGTAACTCCTGCCATTTGCTCACACACATTCACACTTCTTTCATCCTGTGGGCAATCTGCCAGATGCGATATGTCACTTGTTGCGAATCTTAAAAGATTCATCGTTGCTCTTGCCAGGGTTTCTTCGAGTTTGTTGATACGATTCTCCTGGTGACGAGGCATTGGTTACCTTACGAGTGTCATAATGATTCCTGCAAGTTGCTCACCCAAATAAACATTATTTAGATACTGTGGCCAGTCTACCGCAAGCGATACGCCACTAGTTGAATACCTTAAGAGATACATCGTTACTCTTGCCAGGGTTTTCTTGAAGTTGCTGATGTGATTCTCGCTGGTGACGAACCATTGGCTACCTTAAGAGATTCATAGTGATTCCTGCCAGTTGCTCACCAACGACACATTTTTTACGTACTGTTGCCAGTCTGCCCAAATCGATATGCCACTCTTTGTGTATCTTAAGAGAAACATCATTACTCTTGCCAGGGATTTCTTGACTTTGGAGATGTAATTCAACTGGTAACGAGGCGTTGTCTACCTTAAGAGACTCATAGTGATTCCAGCCAGTTGCTTACTCAAATACACACTTTTTAGATACTGTGGCCAGTTTGCCCAAAGCGCTATGCCACTATTCATTTATCATAAGACAAACATCGTTATTGCTGCAAGGAGTTTCTTGCAGTTGCTGATGTGATTCTACTCGTTACGAAGGATTGGCTTCCTTAAGACAGTCATAGTGATTCCTGCTAGTTGCTCACCGAAATACACATTTTTTAGACACTGTGGCCAGTCTGCCTGATGCGATACGCCACTAGTTGAATACCTTAAGAGATACATCGTTACTCTTGCCAGGGTTTTCTTGAAGTTGCTGATGTGATTCTCGCTGGTGACGAGGCATTGGCTACCTTAAGAGAGTCATGGTGATTCCTGCTAGTTGCTCACCCAAATACCCATTTTCAAGATACAGTGGCCCGTCTGCCTGAAGTGATACGCCACCTGTTGTGTATGTTAAAAGATTTATCGTTCCTCTTACCAGGGGTTTCTTGACTTTGAAGATGTGTTTGTACTGGTGACAAGGCATTGGCTACCTGAAGAGAGTAATAGTGATTCCTGCCGGTTGCTCACACTAATACACATTTCTTAGATACTGCGGCCAGTCTGCCCTAAGTGATACGCCACTAGTTGTGTATCTTAAGTGAAATATCGTTACTCTTGCCAGGGGTTTCTTGACTTTGAAGATATGATTCTACTGGTGACGGGGCATTGGCTATCTTAAGAGAGTCATAGTGATTCCTGCCAGTTGCTCACCCAAATACCCATTTTTTACATACTGCGGCCAGTCTGCCTGAAACGATACGCCACTATTTGTGTATCTTAAAAGAAACATCGATACTCTTACCAGGGGTGTCTTGACTTTGAAGATGTGATACTACTGGCGACGAGGCGTTGTCTACCTTAAGGGAGGAATAGTTACTCCTGCCATTTGCGCACACAGATTCACACTACTTTCTTCCTGTGTGCAATCTGCCAGATGCGGTATGTCACTAATTGTGTTTCCTAACAGGGTCATCATCGCTCTGGCCAGGGTTTCTTCGAGTTTGGTGACATGAATCTCCTGGTGACGAGGCATTGGCTACCTTAAGAGAGTCATATTGATTACAGCCAGTTGCTCACCCAAATACACGTTTTTGTAGATACTGTGGCCAGTCTGCCTGAAGCGATACGCCACTACTCGTTTATCTTTAGAGAAACATCGTTACTCTTGCCTGGGGTTTCTTGACTTTGAAAATGTGATTCAACTGGTGACGAAGCTTTGGCTACCTTAAGAGAGTCATAGTGATTCCTGCCAGTTGCTCACCCAAATACACATTTTTTGGATACTGTGACCCATCTGCTGACAGCGGTACACCACTAGTTCTTACTCCTAAGACAAACATCGTTATTCCTGCCAGGGTTTCTTGCAGTTGCTGATGTGATTGTCGTGTTGACGAAGCATTGGCTTCGTTCAGAGAGACATAGTGATTCCTGGTAGTTTCTCACCCAGATACACATTTTGTAAATACAGTGGCCAATCTGTCTGAAGCGATACGCCACTAGTTGTGTATCTTAAGAGAATTATCGTTACACTTGCCAGGGGTCTCGTGACTTTGAAATGCGATTCTACTGGTAACGGGGCATTGGCTACCTTAAGAGAGGAATAGTTACTCCTGCCATTTGCTCACACAAATTGACACCAATTTCTGTTTGTGGCCGATCTGCGAGGTGCAACATGTCACTAGTTGTGTATCCTAAGAGAGTCATTGATCCTCCAGCCAGCGTTTCTTCGAGTTCGCTGATACGATACTCCTGGTGACGTGGCATTGGTTACCTTAACAGAATCATAGTGATTCCTGCAAGTTGCTCACACAAATACACATTTTTTATATACTGTGGCCAGTCTGCCGGAAGCGATATGCCACTAGTTGTGTATCTTAAGAGAATCGTCGTTACTCTTTCCAGGTATTTCTTAACTTTGTAGATGTCATTCTACTGGTGACGAGGCATTGGCTACCTTAAGAGAGTCATAGTGATTCTTGCCAGTTGCTCACCCAAATACACATTTCTTAGATAGTGTGGCCAGTCTGCCCAAACCGATATGCCACTAGTAGTTTATCTGTAGAGATATAACGTTCCTCCTGCCAGGGGTTTCTTGACATTGAAGATGTTATACTACTGGTTACGAGGCGTTGTCTACCGTAAGAGAGGATTAGTAACTCCTGCCATTTGCTCACACACATTCACACTTCTTTCATCCTGTGGGCAATCTGCCAGATGCGATATGTCACTTGTTGCGAATCTTAACAGATTCATCGTTGCTCTTGCCAGGGTTTCTTCGAGTTTGTTGATACGATTCTCCTGGTGACGAGGCATTGGTTACCTTACGAGTGTCATAATGATTCCTGCAAGTTGCTCACCCAAATAAACATTATTTAGATACTGTGGCCAGTCTACCGCAAGCGATACGCCACTAGTTGAATACCTTAAGAGATACATCGTTACTCTTGCCAGGGTTTTCTTGAAGTTGCTGATGTGATTCTCGCTGGTGACGAACCATTGGCTACCTTAAGAGATTCATAGTGATTCCTGCCAGTTGCTCACCAACGACACATTTTTTACGTACTGTTGCCAGTCTGCCCAAATCGATACGCCACTCTTTGTGTATCTTAAGAGAAACATCATTACTCTTGCCAGGGATTTCTTGACTTTGGAGATGTAATTCAACTGGTGACGAGGCGTTGTCTACCTTAAGAGACTCATAGTGATTCCAGCCAGTTGCTTACTCAAATACACACTTTTTAGATACTGTGGCCAGTTTGCCCAAAGCGCTATGCCACTATTCATTTATCATAAGACAAACATCGTTATTGCTGCAAGGAGTTTCTTGCAGTTGCTGATGTGATTCTACTCGTTACGAAGGATTGGCTTCCTTAAGACAGTCATAGTGATTCCTGCTAGTTGCTCACCGAAATACACATTTTTTAGACACTGTGGCCAGTCTGCCTGATGCGATACGCCACTAGTTGAATACCTTAAGAGATACATCGTTACTCTTGCCAGGGTTTTCTTGAAGTTGCTGATGTGATTCTCGCTGGTGACGAGGCATTGGCTACCTTAAGAGAGTCATGGTGATTCCTGCTAGTTGCTCACCCAAATACCCATTTTCTAGATACAGTGGCCCGTCTGCCTGAAGCGATACGCCACCTGTTGTGTATGTTAAAAGATTTATCGTTCCTCTTACCAGGGGTTTCTTGACTTTGAAGATGTGTTTGTACTGGTGACAAGGCATTGGCTACCTGAAGAGAGTAATAGTGATTCCTGCCGGTTGCTCACACTAATACACATTTCTTAGATACTGCGGCCAGTCTGCCCTAAGTGATACGCCACTAGTTGTGTATCTTAAGTGAAATATCGTTACTCTTGCCAGGGGTTTCTTGACTTTGAAGATATGATTCTACTGGTGACGGGGCATTGGCTATCTTAAGAGAGTCATAGTGATTCCTGCCAGTTGCTCACCCAAATACCCATTTTTTACATACTGCGGCCAGTCTGCCTGAAACGATACGCCACTATTTGTGTATCTTAAAAGAAACATCGATACTCTTACCAGGGGTGTCTTGACTTTGAAGATGTGATACTACTGGCGACGAGGCGTTGTCTACCTTAAGGGAGGAATAGTTACTCCTGCCATTTGCGCACACAGATTCACACTACTTTCTTCCTGTGTGCAATCTGCCAGATGCGGTATGTCACTAATTGTGTTTCCTAACAGGGTCATCATCGCTCTGGCCAGGGTTTCTTCGAGTTTGGTGACATGAATCTCCTGGTGACGAGGCATTGGCTACCTTAAGAGAGTCATATTGATTACAGCCAGTTGCTCACCCAAATACACGTTTTTGTAGATACTGTGGCCAGTCTGCCTGAAGCGATACGCCACTACTCGTTTATCTTTAGAGAAACATCGTTACTCTTGCCTGGGGTTTCTTGACTTTGAAAATGTGATTCAACTGGTGACGAAGCTTTGGCTACCTTAAGAGAGTCATAGTGATTCCTGCCAGTTGCTCACCCAAATACACATTTTTTGGATACTGTGGCCCATCTGCTGACAGCGGTATACCACTAGTTCTTACTCCTAAGACAAACATCGTTATTCCTGCCAGGGTTTCTTGCAGTTGCTGATGTGATTGTCGTGTTGATGAAGCATTGGCTTCGTTCAGAGAGACATAGTGATTCCTGGTAGTTTCTCACCCAGATACACATTTTGTAAATACAGTGGCCAATCTGTCTGAAGCGATACGCCACTAGTTGTGTATCTTAAGAGAATTATCGTTACACTTGCCAGGGGTCTCGTGACTTTGAAATGCGATTCTACTGGTAACGGGGCATTGGCTAGGTGTGTGGACAGCCTCACGGCTATCTTGTCCAAGTTATTATACTGCCACTGGTGGGGCAAGGAAGCAATCATGTCCGGGTCTTTCCCTAGCAATGCCTTCTAAGATGTCACGGAATGGTGCTCATTGTTGTCGAGCCGTGCGCCAAACTGTACGCATGAACTGCTGGTGTATTCTAACACCTGCTGTTATGGTGTTGCAGACAAGTTCCCTGATAAGGAACTGGCGAAGATGGAACCGGCTCCATATAGCCTTATTACATGGTGCCCATGCACCACGTGCGCCAACAACGAGCGGCATAATGTCGGGTGGGCGACTCAGATTGTATTTCCGCTGGAGTGCGCTGAGAAGCGCTGGCTGCTCGTACTTCTGTCTCTTGATCGTTTCAGCACGATTGAGACTCCCGGTATACTCATATGTAATGGTTGACTCTATAATTGTCCCAAAACCCGTTCCTGGCTTGAAGTCCTGATCGTGGGTGACTAGAAGGTCTGGGACATACCGGTCCGAGTTGATAAGTGTGATAGATGGCGTTGTAATCACATTGTACCCTTTATGCTCAAGTTCTTTTTGAATTGAGCTACCAACTCGGTCGTGCCTATCTATTCTAGCAAAATGCGTAAGTGGGCAACGTTGGAGGACATGCTGAAGAGTCTCTCTCCTGTTCCTGCAAGGACCTCCTGCTCTGCAGTTGGCGGCAGGACCCTGTATATAAGGGGCTCCTCTGGTGGGCAACAAACCAATTCGCAGATGGACTGCGCCAATGTACTGCCTACCTGTCCAGAATGGTGGTGGGTCGTTGATCCACTTATTGCACTCAGAGTCGTGCTGGCAATACTCCAAGCCGCGGCCTAGTGCGGATTTGTGTAACCGTGCCCGCCAATATCTTGTAACCCCATCAGATGTTGGGATAACTACTGAACCTTTAACTGTCAGTATTCTCTTAAGCCTGGTTACAAGCTTGGACACGGTTTCTGTTTTAATGATGGCTTGCACGTGGATGTCATTAAGAGATGACAACTGCTGAATTCTCCTGTAAAATACAGAGCCAATCAGCAGCCTTAATGCTGGTATACCCAAGCCACCATCACGCTGCTTAGCATGGAGGAATGGTGTTGGAGTTGTCTTAGGCAGATGGAGAGTTGCCTTAACGAACTGTATGATTAGGTGGTCCAGATAGTCTAATTTCTTGGCTGTAATGTTACTGTTCTGCAAGATGTGAACCAGTCTCGGTATGAGGTACGTATGAAGAACAGTTATCTTTTGCCAAGGCTTGAGTGCGGCACGTTTCAGGCGGTCCAACAGGGATGACAGAATAGATGGAGAAGGAGTCTGAATTCCCTGGTGCTCAAAGGTATAACCCAGGTAGTGCAGCTGTTCTTGCACGTTCAAGGCAGGTATTTTAGCGCCAGATAACTTGAACAGACTTTTGGTTTCTACTGCACACCGTTTGGAGTGTGCCACTCTAATAAATTGAAAGGCCTTGCTTTTTGAGGGGTTCACCTCTAAAGCCGTGCTCTTCGTGAACCTCTCAACACAGCGCAGATGTTGCTGCATGCCCTCTCTGGTCGACGAGAGGAGAACAATGTCATCCGCAAAGCCGAGAATAGCAAATTTCTCTCCATTGACTTCAACCCCATAGGACTGGTTGACTGATTCCATGAGCCTGTCCATTACCATATTAAAGATGACAGGACTGAGTGGATCACCTTGTTTAACTCCCCTATGAAACTCAACTTCTCCAAAGGTGTCTTTACCAAGTTGGAGATTGGTCGTTTGTCCTTTGTAAGACGACAATATATACTCGAGAGTCAAGTCATCCACTCCATGAGACCACAGTGCCTGATGTATGGCGCTCCAAGATACCCGATCGAAGGCTTTCGTTAAATCAAGGGCCACCACAAAAATTGGCTTTCCTCTAGCCCTATGCTCCTTGATAATAACATCTAAGGAAAGTGCGTTCGCCATAATTCCATCAATGGACCTGAAGCCCCGCTGGGCAGGATGGATAGAAATGACCTGAGCCAACCTGAAGGCCAAGATCTTATTTACCAGGCGTACTACCATTGATGAAATAGTTATTGGTCTCCAGTTAGATGGAGAGCGCAGGTCGCCTTTCTTAGGTAGAAGGCAGGTCTTGCTCACTGTAAATACAGATGGTGGTTGTTTTAAACCAAACACCACATTAAGCAGGACATTCAGATCCGCGTTCGGAATATTTCTCAGATGTTCATGAGTCACGCCATCAGGACCAGCGGCTGTTCGCTTTAATTTATGCGACCAATTCCTAGTTTCATTCAGCGAGAAAGGCATACTCGTGTCTTTGATGGAATCGGGATTCCTAGGCGGTAGCACGATCTCGGGGCCATGTTCCTCTCTTGCGTAGTAGCCCTTGAAATAGTCCACGAGCAGACTCCTGTCTGGTCTTGTGGTTGTACCGTTCTCCTCCTCACCATTGAGAATTCCTCTTACCAAGCTAGTTCTGTTATTTAACCACCGATACTGGGCATCTCGGAATCTACGAGATCTTTCCTGCTGCCGCACTCTTCGCTGTTCATTCTTGCCACCCTTATGTGGCTTCACGACCTTTGGCTGTCTCTTCCTTCTTCTAGATCTATGTAGTGGTCTAGCATTCAGTTGTTGTATGATTCCAGTGACCTGATCATCAATGGCGGACCAAGGTGATGAAATGTCAAGAACTAATTCAACCAGCCTTTTATAGGGTGGTGAGCACTGGTCTTTCATTTGCTCCAGATGGGAAATAATAAGTTCATTGCTAATCCAAAGGCTTTGTTCTTGTGGAGTGGCATGACTCGCAGATTCTGCAACCTTATCGGGGACCGCACCGACAGCGTCCTCCATCCTGCCTTTCACAGACTCCAGGAGCTGTTGGTACTCTGGAAGTGCTCTCCTTTTCTTGATACCTTCCGCCGATCTTCCTAACTTCCTACCCAAGTACGTGTTCAACTGTAATTGAGTAGACCACTCTCCCGCACATTCCACTTCAAGAAACGCCATTTCCTCCATCTCAGCGGCGCTCCAATTCCCTTTCCGTTTGCCACTAGCTTGCACTAGGTCGGCGGCATTAAAATCAACAGGATGTACTCGTTTCTCATGCAGCCGCCGTCCAATGAAGGTCGTAAATTGCCTACCACAAAATGCACATTTGTGCAAGCCGTCCTCGTTGGGCGCGTTAATTAAGCCTTTGCACCTACGAATATGTTGTTTCTGTTGGGCCGATGTTCGCCTACCAATACCTAACTGACATTTGGGACATGTAATGCTGTTCTCTAAACTTGGCGAATCAACATTCCTGCCAAGTCTTGCGTCCGTGGTAACCACAGTAGAAAGTTGAGGGTCCTGTACATTCGGGCCCTCCATCCGAGGCTCCGCTGAATTCATCGTCGCAACTGAGGCTCTCCTTAAGAGAGAGGGGAGATAGGCTGCGAACCTGGCACCCCTGCGGCCAATAGGCCTACAAACCGGAGGCTCGTCTCGGATACTAGGACAGAAACCTGCCCCGACACCTCAAACGACGGCTCCAGTATAAATACGAGATTAAACCCGTTGTTCCTACAAGCGAACGGCACTGCCACTATGAGGCCAACACCAATTCGAGGGGCACTGGCCAGAGCCAGCAAGGCTCCCCCCGCCCATAGTCCTTGTATTTGCGAGATTCCTCTCGCACCGTTGACAAGTCACCGCCGAGGTCGCTTAAGCGATACCTCTACCGCACATCTATGCTATCATTTTCCGCCCTTTACCCACATAACATGGGATTGGGTAGTCCAATAACAGCTTTAAGGGCGACCGCCGTGCGGTCTGCAAGCGGCTCCATCGTGGCCCTAAAAAGGACACTGTCCTCAAAAGGACAATAGGAGGTCCTGAAAAGGACACTGCCCCGATAAGGGCACTTGGATACTAGCGAATCCCACAGTACAACAGTGGCCTGACACCTCAGACGACTACCGCAGCTGTCGCCCATTATTGACCAAAGACTCGTCTCGGATACTAAGGCATCAACTGCCTCGACACCTCAAACGACTGCTTTGATACGAGGTCTCGTCTCGGATTCTAGTACAAACTAGGTCTGTCCCGACACCTCAAGTGACGGCCCCGTGGCCCTGCCCTATTGGCTGCAAAGCCAGTCGCCCTTTGGCTTGCCGTAGCTCACCTCACGGTAGCTGACAATGCACCCGACTCTCGCCTCGGGGAGGCTAGGGACTAGGACTTCACCGCAGAGAGGCTACGGGCACCACTCACCGATCCCAGCCAGAGGCATGGGGCACAGTGTGACTACCTTGTATTTCGCATCTTGCGGGCTTAAGAGAGGAATAGTTACTCCTGCCATTTGCTCACACAAATTGACACCAATTTCTGTTTGTGGCCGATCTGCGAGGTGCAACATGTCACTAGTTGTGTATCCTAAGAGAGTCATTGATCCTCCAGCCAGCGTTTCTTCGAGTTCGCTGATACGATACTCCTGGTGACGTGGCATTGGTTACCTTAACAGAATCATAGTGATTCCTGCAAGTTGCTCACACAAATACACATTTTTTATATACTGTGGCCAGTCTGCCGGAAGCGATATGCCACTAGTTGTGTATCTTAAGAGAATCGTCGTTACTCTTTCCAGGTATTTCTTAACTTTGTAGATGTCATTCTACTGGTGACGAGGCATTGGCTACCTTAAGAGAGTCATAGTGATTCTTGCCAGTTGCTCACCCAAATACACATTTCTTAGATAGTGTGGCCAGTCTGCCCAAACCGATATGCCACTAGTAGTTTATCTGTAGAGATATAACGTTCCTCCTGCCAGGGGTTTCTTGACATTGAAGATGTTATACTACTGGTTACGAGGCGTTGTCTACCGTAAGAGAGGATTAGTAACTCCTGCCATTTGCTCACACACATTCACACTTCTTTCATCCTGTGGGCAATCTGCCAGATGCGATATGTCACTTGTTGCGAATCTTAACAGATTCATCGTTGCTCTTGCCAGGGTTTCTTCGAGTTTGTTGATACGATTCTCCTGGTGACGAGGCATTGGTTACCTTACGAGTGTCATAATGATTCCTGCAAGTTGCTCACCCAAATAAACATTATTTAGATACTGTGGCCAGTCTACCGCAAGCGATACGCCACTAGTTGAATACCTTAAGAGATACATCGTTACTCTTGCCAGGGTTTTCTTGAAGTTGCTGATGTGATTCTCGCTGGTGACGAACCATTGGCTACCTTAAGAGATTCATAGTGATTCCTGCCAGTTGCTCACCAACGACACATTTTTTACGTACTGTTGCCAGTCTGCCCAAATCGATACGCCACTCTTTGTGTATCTTAAGAGAAACATCATTACTCTTGCCAGGGATTTCTTGACTTTGGAGATGTAATTCAACTGGTGACGAGGCGTTGTCTACCTTAAGAGACTCATAGTGATTCCAGCCAGTTGCTTACTCAAATACACACTTTTTAGATACTGTGGCCAGTTTGCCCAAAGCGCTATGCCACTATTCATTTATCATAAGACAAACATCGTTATTGCTGCAAGGAGTTTCTTGCAGTTGCTGATGTGATTCTACTCGTTACGAAGGATTGGCTTCCTTAAGACAGTCATAGTGATTCCTGCTAGTTGCTCACCGAAATACACATTTTTTAGACACTGTGGCCAGTCTGCCTGATGCGATACGCCACTAGTTGAATACCTTAAGAGATACATCGTTACTCTTGCCAGGGTTTTCTTGAAGTTGCTGATGTGATTCTCGCTGGTGACGAGGCATTGGCTACCTTAAGAGAGTCATGGTGATTCCTGCTAGTTGCTCACCCAAATACACATTTTCTAGATACAGTGGCCTGTCTGCCTGAAGCGATACGCCACCTGTTGTGTATGTTAAAAGATTTATCGTTCCTCTTACCAGGGGTTTCTTGACTTTGAAGATGTGTTTGTACTGGTGACAAGGCATTGGCTACCTGAAGAGAGTAATAGTGATTCCTGCCGGTTGCTCACACTAATACACATTTCTTAGATACTGCGGCCAGTCTGCCCTAAGTGATACGCCACTAGTTGTGTATCTTAAGTGAAATATCGTTACTCTTGCCAGGGGTTTCTTGACTTTGAAGATATGATTCTACTGGTGACGGGGCATTGGCTATCTTAAGAGAGTCATAGTGATTCCTGCCAGTTGCTCACCCAAATACACATTTTTTACATACTGTGGCCAGTCTGCCTGAAACGATACGCCACTATTTGTGTATCTTAAAAGAAACATCGATACTCTTACCAGGGGTGTCTTGACTTTGAAGATGTGATACTACTGGCGACGAGGCGTTGTCTACCTTAAGGGAGGAATAGTTACTCCTGCCATTTGCGCACACAGATTCACACTACTTTCTTCCTGTGTGCAATCTGCCAGATGCGGTATGTCACTAATTGTGTTTCCTAACAGGGTCATCATCGCTCTGGCCAGGGTTTCTTCGAGTTTGGTGACATGAATCTCCTGGTGACGAGGCATTGGCTACCTTAAGAGAGTCATATTGATTACAGCCAGTTGCTCACCCAAATACACGTTTTTTTAGATACTGTGGCCAGTCTGCCTGAAGCGATACGCCACTACTCGTTTATCTTTAGAGAAACATCGTTACTCTTGCCTGGGGTTTTTTGACTTTGAAAATGTGATTCAACTGGTGACGAAGCTTTGGCTACCTTAAGAGAGTCATAGTGATTCCTGCCAGTTGCTCACCCAAATACACATTTTTTGGATACTGTGGCCCATCTGCTGACAGCGGTATACCACTAGTTCTTACTCCTAAGACAAACATCGTTATTCCTGCCAGGGTTTCTTGCAGTTGCTGATGTGATTGTCGTGTTGACGAAGCATTGGCTTCGTTCAGAGAGACATAGTGATTCCTGGTAGTTTCTCACCCAGATACACATTTTGTAAATACAGTGGCCAATCTGTCTGAAGCGATACGCCACTAGTTGTGTATCTTAAGAGAATTATCGTTACACTTGCCAGGGGTCTCGTGACTTTGAAATGCGATTCTACTGGTAACGGGGCATTGGCTACCTTAAGAGAGGAATAGTTACTCCTGCCATTTGTTCACACAAATTGACACCAATTTCTGTTTGTGGCCGATCTGCGAGGTGCAACATGTCACTAGTTGTGTATCCTAAGAGGGTCATTGGTCCTCCAGCCAGCGTTTCTTCGAGTTCGCTGATACGATACTCCTGGTGACGTGGCATTGGTTACCTTAACAGAATCATAGTGATTCCTGCAAGTTGCTCACACAAATACACATTTTTTATATACTGTGGCCAGTCTGCCGGAAGCGATATGCCACTAGTTGTGTATCTTAAGAGAATCGTCGTTACTCTTTCCAGGTATTTCTTAACTTTGTAGATGTCATTCTACTGGTGACGAGGCATTGGCTACCTTAAGAGAGTCATAGTGATTCTTGCCAGTTGCTCACCCAAATACACATTTCTTAGATAGTGTGGCCAGTCTGCCCAAACCGATATGCCACTAGTAGTTTATCTGTAGAGATATAACGTTCCTCCTGCCAGGGGTTTCTTGACATTGAAGATGTTATACTACTGGTTACGAGGCGTTGTCTACCGTAAGAGAGGATTAGTAACTCCTGCCATTTGCTCACACACATTCACACTTCTTTCATCCTGTGGGCAATCTGCCAGATGCGATATGTCACTTGTTGCGAATCTTAACAGATTCATCGTTGATCTTGCCAGGGTTTCTTCGAGTTTGTTGATACGATTCTCCTGGTGACGAGGCATTGGTTACCTTACGAGTGTCATAATGATTCCTGCAAGTTGCTCACCCAAATAAACATTATTTAGATACTGTGGCCAGTCTACCGCAAGCGATACGCCACTACTTGTATATCTTAAGAGAAACCTCGTTACACTTGCCAGGGGTTTCTTGACTTTCAAGATGTGATTCTGCTGGTGACGAACCATTGGCTACCTTAAGAGATTCATAGTGATTCCTGCCAGTTGCTCACCAACGACACATTTTTTACGTACTGTTGCCAGTCTGCCCAAATCGATACGCCACTCTTTGTGTATCTTAAGAGAAACATCATTACTCTTGCCAGGGATTTCTTGACTTTGGAGATGTAATTCAACTGGTGACGAGGCGTTGTCTACCTTAAGAGACTCATAGTGATTCCAGCCAGTTGCTTACTCAAATACACACTTTTTAGATACTGTGGCCAGTTTGCCCAAAGCGCTATGCCACTATTCATTTGTCATAAGACAAACATCGTTATTGCTGCAAGGAGTTTCTTGCAGTTGCTGATGTGATTCTACTCGTTACGAAGGATTGGCTTCCTTAAGACAGTCATAGTGATTCCTGCTAGTTGCTCACCGAAATACACATTTTTTAGACACTGTGGCAAGTCTGCCTGATGCGATACGCCACTAGTTGAATACCTTAAGAGATACATCGTTACTCTTGCCAGGGTTTTCTTGAAGTTGCTGATGTGATTCTCGCTGGTGACGAGGCATTGGCTACCTTAAGAGAGTCATGGTGATTCCTGCTAGTTGCTCACCCAAATACACATTTTCTAGATACAGTGGCCCGTCTGCCTGAAGCGATACGCCACCTGTTGTGTATGTTAAAAGATTTATCGTTCCTCTTACCAGGGGTTTCTTGACTTTGAAGATGTGTTTGTACTGGTGACAAGGCATTGGCTACCTGAAGAGAGTAATAGTGATTCCTGCCGGTTGCTCACACTAATACACATTTCTTAGATACTGCGGCCAGTCTGCCCTAAGTGATACGCCACTAGTTGTGTATCTTAAGTGAAATATCGTTACTCTTGCCAGGGGTTTCTTGACTTTGAAGATATGATTCTACTGGTGACGGGGCATTGGCTATCTTAAGAGAGTCATAGTGATTCCTGCCAGTTGCTCACCCAAATACCCATTTTTTACATACTGTGGCCAGTCTGCCTGAAACGATACGCCACTATTTGTGTATCTTAAAAGAAACATCGATACTCTTACCAGGGGTGTCTTGACTTTGAAGATGTGATACTACTGGCGACGAGGCATTGTCTACCTTAAGGGAGGAATAGTTACTCCTGCCATTTGCGCACACAGATTCACACTACTTTCTTCCTGTGTGCAATCTGCCAGATGCGGTATGTCACTAATTGTGTTTCCTAACAGGGTCATCATCGCTCTGGCCAGGGTTTCTTCGAGTTTGGCGACATGAATCTCCTGGTGACGAGGCATTGGCTACCTTAAGAGAGTCATATTGATTACAGCCAGCTGCTCACCCAAATACACGTTTTTTTAGATACTGTGGCCAGTCTGCCTGAAGCGATACGCCACTACTCGTTTATCTTTAGAGAAACATCGTTACTCTTGCCTGGGGTTTCTTGACTTTGAAAATGTGATTCAACTGGTGACGAAGCTTTGGCTACCTTAAGAGAGTCATAGTGATTCCTGCCAGTTGCTCACCCAAATACACATTTTTTGGATACTGTGCCCATCTGCTGACAGCGGTATACCACTAGTTCTTACTCCTAAGACAAACATCGTTATTCCTGCCAGGGTTTCTTGCAGTTGCTGATGTGATTGTCGTGTTGACGAAGCATTGGCTTCGTTCAGAGAGACATAGTGATTCCTGGTAGTTTCTCACCCAGATACACATTTTGTAAATACAGTGGCCAATCTGTCTGAAGCGATACGCCACTAGTTGTGTATCTTAAGAGAATTATCGTTACACTTGCCAGGGGTCTCGTGACTTTGAAATGCGATTCTACTGGTAACGGGGCATTGGCTACCTTAAGAGAGGAATAGTTACTCCTGCCATTTGCTCACACAAATTGACACCAATTTCTGTTTGTGGCCGATCTGCGAGGTGCAACATGTCACTAGTTGTGTATCCTAAGAGAGTCATTGGTCCTCCAGCCAGCGTTTCTTCGAGTTCGCTGATACGATACTCCTGGTGACGTGGCATTGGTTACCTTAACAGAATCATAGTGATTCCTGCAAGTTGCTCACACAAATACACATTTTTTATATACTGTGGCCAGTCTGCCGGAAGCGATATGCCACTAGTTGTGTATCTCAAGAGAATCGTCGTTACTCTTTCCAGGTATTTCTTAACTTTGTAGATGTCATTCTACTGGTGACGAGGCATTGGCTACCTTAAGAGAGTCATAGTGATTCTTGCCAGTTGCTCACCCAAATACACATTTCTTAGATAGTGTGGCCAGTCTGCCCAAACCGATATGCCACTAGTAGTTTATCTGTAGAGATATAACGTTCCTCCTGCCAGGGGTTTCTTGACATTGAAGATGTTATACTACTGGTTACGAGGCGTTGTCTACCGTAAGAGAGGATTAGTAACTCCTGCCATTTGCTCACACACATTCACACTTCTTTCATCCTGTGGGCAATCTGCCAGATGCGATATGTCACTTGTTGCGAATCTTAACAGATTCATCGTTGCTCTTGCCAGGGTTTCTTCGAGTTTGTTGATACGATTCTCCTGGTGACGAGGCATTGGTTACCTTACGAGTGTCATAATGATTCCTGCAAGTTGCTCACCCAAATAAACATTATTTAGATACTGTGGCCAGTCTACCGCAAGCGATACGCCACTACTTGTATATCTTAAGAGAAACCTCGTTACACTTGCCAGGGGTTTCTTGACTTTCAAGATGTGATTCTGCTGGTGACGAACCATTGGCTACCTTAAGAGATTCATAGTGATTCCTGCCAGTTGCTCACCAACGACACATTTTTTACGTACTGTTGCCAGTCTGCCCAAATCGATACGCCACTCTTTGTGTATCTTAAGAGAAACATCATTACTCTTGCCAGGGATTTCTTGACTTTGGAGATGTAATTCAACTGGTGACGAGGCGTTGTCTACCTTAAGAGACTCATAGTGATTCCAGCCAGTTGCTTACTCAAATACACACTTTTTAGATACTGTGGCCAGTTTGCCCAAAGCGCTATGCCACTATTCATTTGTCATAAGACAAACATCGTTATTGCTGCAAGGAGTTTCTTGCAGTTGCTGATGTGATTCTACTCGTTACGAAGGATTGGCTTCCTTAAGACAGTCATAGTGATTCCTGCTAGTTGCTCACCGAAATACACATTTTTTAGACACTGTGGCCAGTCTGCCTGATGCGATACGCCACTAGTTGAATACCTTAAGAGATACATCGTTACTCTTGCCAGGGTTTTCTTGAAGTTGCTGATGTGATTCTCGCTGGTGACGAGGCATTGGCTACCTTAAGAGAGTCATGGTGATTCCTGCTAGTTGCTCACCCAAATACACATTTTCTAGATACAGTGGCCCGTCTGCCTGAAGCGATACGCCACCTGTTGTGTATGTTAAAAGATTTATCGTTCCTCTTACCAGGGGTTTCTTGACTTTGAAGATGTGTTTGTACTGGTGACAAGGCATTGGCTACCTGAAGAGAGTAATAGTGATTCCTGCCGGTTGCTCACACTAATACACATTTCTTAGATACTGCGGCCAGTCTGCCCTAAGTGATACGCCACTAGTTGTGTATCTTAAGTGAAATATCGTTACTCTTGCCAGGGGTTTCTTGACTTTGAAGATATGATTCTACTGGTGACGGGGCATTGGCTATCTTAAGAGAGTCATAGTGATTCCTGCCAGTTGCTCACCCAAATACCCATTTTTTACATACTGTGGCCAGTCTGCCTGAAACGATACGCCACTATTTGTGTATCTTAAAAGAAACATCGATACTCTTACCAGGGGTGTCTTGACTTTGAAGATGTGATACTACTGGCGACGAGGCATTGTCTACCTTAAGGGAGGAATAGTTACTCCTGCCATTTGCGCACACAGATTCACACTACTTTCTTCCTGTGTGCAATCTGCCAGATGCGGTATGTCACTAATTGTGTTTCCTAACAGGGTCATCATCGCTCTGGCCAGGGTTTCTTCGAGTTTGGCGACATGAATCTCCTGGTGACGAGGCATTGGCTACCTTAAGAGAGTCATATTGATTACAGCCAGCTGCTCACCCAAATACACGTTTTTTTAGATACTGTGGCCAGTCTGCCTGAAGCGATACGCCACTACTCGTTTATCTTTAGAGAAACATCGTTACTCTTGCCTGGGGTTTCTTGACTTTGAAAATGTGATTCAACTGGTGACGAAGCTTTGGCTACCTTAAGAGAGTCATAGTGATTCCTGCCAGTTGCTCACCCAAATACACATTTTTTGGATACTGTGCCCATCTGCTGACAGCGGTATACCACTAGTTCTTACTCCTAAGACAAACATCGTTATTCCTGCCAGGGTTTCTTGCAGTTGCTGATGTGATTGTCGTGTTGACGAAGCATTGGCTTCGTTCAGAGAGACATAGTGATTCCTGGTAGTTTCTCACCCAGATACACATTTTGTAAATACAGTGGCCAATCTGTCTGAAGCGATACGCCACTAGTTGTGTATCTTAAGAGAATTATCGTTACACTTGCCAGGGGTCTCGTGACTTTGAAATGCGATTCTACTGGTAACGGGGCATTGGCTACCTTAAGAGAGGAATAGTTACTCCTGCCATTTGCTCACACAAATTGACACCAATTTCTGTTTGTGGCCGATCTGCGAGGTGCAACATGTCACTAGTTGTGTATCCTAAGAGAGTCATTGGTCCTCCAGCCAGCGTTTCTTCGAGTTCGCTGATACGATACTCCTGGTGACGTGGCATTGGTTACCTTAACAGAATCATAGTGATTCCTGCAAGTTGCTCACACAAATACACATTTTTTATATACTGTGGCCAGTCTGCCGGAAGCGATATGCCACTAGTTGTGTATCTTAAGAGAATCGTCGTTACTCTTTCCAGGTATTTCTTAACTTTGTAGATGTCATTCTACTGGTGACGAGGCATTGGCTACCTTAAGAGAGTCATAGTGATTCTTGCCAGTTGCTCACCCAAATACACATTTCTTAGATAGTGTGGCCAGTCTGCCCAAACCGATATGCCACTAGTAGTTTATCTGTAGAGATATAACGTTCCTCCTGCCAGGGGTTTCTTGACATTGAAGATGTTATACTACTGGTTACGAGGCGTTGTCTACCGTAAGAGAGGATTAGTAACTCCTGCCATTTGCTCACACACATTCACACTTCTTTCATCCTGTGGGCAATCTGCCAGATGCGATATGTCACTTGTTGCGAATCTTAACAGATTCATCGTTGCTCTTGCCAGGGTTTCTTCGAGTTTGTTGATACGATTCTCCTGGTGACGAGGCATTGGTTACCTTACGAGTGTCATAATGATTCCTGCAAGTTGCTCACCCAAATAAACATTATTTAGATACTGTGGCCAGTCTACCGCAAGCGATACGCCACTAGTTGTGTATCTTAAGAGAAACCTCGTTACACTTGCCAGGGGTTTCTTGACTTTCAAGATGTGATTCTGCTGGTGACGAACCATTGGCTACCTTAAGAGATTCATAGTGATTCCTGCCAGTTGCTCACCAACGACACATTTTTTACGTACTGTTGCCAGTCTGCCCAAATCGATACGCCACTCTTTGTGTATCTTAAGAGAAACATCATTACTCTTGCCAGGGATTTCTTGACTTTGGAGATGTAATTCAACTGGTGACGAGGCGTTGTCTACCTTAAGAGACCCATAGTGATTCCAGCCAGTTGCTTACTCAAATACACACTTTTTAGATACTGTGGCCAGTTTGCCCAAAGCGCTATGCCACTATTCATTTGTCATAAGACAAACATCGTTATTGCTGCAAGGAGTTTCTTGCAGTTGCTGATGTGATTCTACTCGTTACGAAGGATTGGCTTCCTTAAGACAGTCATAGTGATTCCTGCTAGTTGCTCACCGAAATACACATTTTTTAGACACTGTGGCCAGTCTGCCTGATGCGATACGCCACTAGTTGAATACCTTAAGAGATACATCGTTACTCTTGCCAGGGTTTTCTTGAAGTTGCTGATGTGATTCTCGCTGGTGACGAGGCATTGGCTACCTTAAGAGAGTCATGGTGATTCCTGCTAGTTGCTCACCCAAATACACATTTTCTAGATACAGTGGCCCGTCTGCCTGAAGCGATACGCCACCTGTTGTGTATGTTAAAAGATTTATCGTTCCTCTTACCAGGGGTTTCTTGACTTTGAAGATGTGTTTGTACTGGTGACAAGGCATTGGCTACCTGAAGAGAGTAATAGTGATTCCTGCCGGTTGCTCACACTAATACACATTTCTTAGATACTGCGGCCAGTCTGCCCTAAGTGATACGCCACTAGTTGTGTATCTTAAGTGAAATATCGTTACTCTTGCCAGGGGTTTCTTGACTTTGAAGATATGATTCTACTGGTGACGGGGCATTGGCTATCTTAAGAGAGTCATAGTGATTCCTGCCAGTTGCTCACCCAAATACCCATTTTTTACATACTGTGGCCAGTCTGCCTGAAACGATACGCCACTATTTGTGTATCTTAAAAGAAACATCGATACTCTTACCAGGGGTGTCTTGACTTTGAAGATGTGATACTACTGGCGACGAGGCATTGTCTACCTTAAGGGAGGAATAGTTACTCCTGCCATTTGCGCACACAGATTCACACTACTTTCTTCCTGTGTGCAATCTGCCAGATGCGGTATGTCACTAATTGTGTTTCCTAACAGGGTCATCATCGCTCTGGCCAGGGTTTCTTCGAGTTTGGCGACATGAATCTCCTGGTGACGAGGCATTGGCTACCTTAAGAGAGTCATATTGATTACAGCCAGCTGCTCACCCAAATACACGTTTTTTTAGATACTGTGGCCAGTCTGCCTGAAGCGATACGCCACTACTCGTTTATCTTTAGAGAAACATCGTTACTCTTGCCTGGGGTTTCTTGACTTTGAAAATGTGATTCAACTGGTGACGAAGCTTTGGCTACCTTAAGAGAGTCATAGTGATTCCTGCCAGTTGCTCACCCAAATACACATTTTTTGGATACTGTGCCCATCTGCTGACAGCGGTATACCACTAGTTCTTACTCCTAAGACAAACATCGTTATTCCTGCCAGGGTTTCTTGCAGTTGCTGATGTGATTGTCGTGTTGACGAAGCATTGGCTTCGTTCAGAGAGACATAGTGATTCCTGGTAGTTTCTCACCCAGATACACATTTTGTAAATACAGTGGCCAATCTGTCTGAAGCGATACGCCACTAGTTGTGTATCTTAAGAGAATTATCGTTACACTTGCCAGGGGTCTCGTGACTTTGAAATGCGATTCTACTGGTAACGGGGCATTGGCTACCTTAAGAGAGGAATAGTTACTCCTGCCATTTGCTCACACAAATTGACACCAATTTCTGTTTGTGGCCGATCTGCGAGGTGCAACATGTCACTAGTTGTGTATCCTAAGAGAGTCATTGGTCCTCCAGCCAGCGTTTCTTCGAGTTCGCTGATACGATACTCCTGGTGACGTGGCATTGGTTACCTTAACAGAATCATAGTGATTCCTGCAAGTTGCTCACACAAATACACATTTTTTATATACTGTGGCCAGTCTGCCGGAAGCGATATGCCACTAGTTGTGTATCTTAAGAGAATCGTCGTTACTCTTTCCAGGTATTTCTTAACTTTGTAGATGTCATTCTACTGGTGACGAGGCATTGGCTACCTTAAGAGAGTCATAGTGATTCTTGCCAGTTGCTCACCCAAATACACATTTCTTAGATAGTGTGGCCAGTCTGCCCAAACCGATATGCCACTAGTAGTTTATCTGTAGAGATATAACGTTCCTCCTGCCAGGGGTTTCTTGACATTGAAGATGTTATACTACTGGTTACGAGGCGTTGTCTACCGTAAGAGAGGATTAGTAACTCCTGCCATTTGCTCACACACATTCACACTTCTTTCATCCTGTGGGCAATCTGCCAGATGCGATATGTCACTTGTTGCGAATCTTAACAGATTCATCGTTGCTCTTGCCAGGGTTTCTTCGAGTTTGTTGATACGATTCTCCTGGTGACGAGGCATTGGTTACCTTACGAGTGTCATAATGATTCCTGCAAGTTGCTCACCCAAATAAACATTATTTAGATACTGTGGCCAGTCTACCGCAAGCGATACGCCACTAGTTGTGTATCTTAAGAGAAACCTCGTTACACTTGCCAGGGGTTTCTTGACTTTCAAGATGTGATTCTGCTGGTGACGAACCATTGGCTACCTTAAGAGATTCATAGTGATTCCTGCCAGTTGCTCACCAACGACACATTTTTTACGTACTGTTGCCAGTCTGCCCAAATCGATACGCCACTCTTTGTGTATCTTAAGAGAAACATCATTACTCTTGCCAGGGATTTCTTGACTTTGGAGATGTAATTCAACTGGTGACGAGGCGTTGTCTACCTTAAGAGACCCATAGTGATTCCAGCCAGTTGCTTACTCAAATACACACTTTTTAGATACTGTGGCCAGTTTGCCCAAAGCGCTATGCCACTATTCATTTGTCATAAGACAAACATCGTTATTGCTGCAAGGAGTTTCTTGCAGTTGCTGATGTGATTCTACTCGTTACGAAGGATTGGCTTCCTTAAGACAGTCATAGTGATTCCTGCTAGTTGCTCACCGAAATACACATTTTTTAGACACTGTGGCCAGTCTGCCTGATGCGATACGCCACTAGTTGAATACCTTAAGAGATACATCGTTACTCTTGCCAGGGTTTTCTTGAAGTTGCTGATGTGATTCTCGCTGGTGACGAGGCATTGGCTACCTTAAGAGAGTCATGGTGATTCCTGCTAGTTGCTCACCCAAATACACATTTTCTAGATACAGTGGCCCGTCTGCCTGAAGCGATACGCCACCTGTTGTGTATGTTAAAAAATTTATCGTTCCTCTTACCAGGGGTTTCTTGACTTTGAAGATGTGTTTGTACTGGTGACAAGGCATTGGCTACCTGAAGAGAGTAATAGTGATTCCTGCCGGTTGCTCACACTAATACACATTTCTTAGATACTGCGGCCAGTCTGCCCTAAGTGATACGCCACTAGTTGTGTATCTTAAGTGAAAAATCGTTACTCTTGCCAGGGGTTTCTTGACTTTGAAGATATGATTCTACTGGTGACGGGGCATTGGCTATCTTGAGAGAGTCATAGTGATTCCTGCCAGTTGCTCACCCAAATACCCATTTTTTACATACTGTGGCCAGTCTGCCTGAAACGATACGCCACTATTTGTGTATCTTAAAAGAAACATCGATACTCTTACCAGGGGTGTCTTGACTTTGAAGATGTGATACTACTGGCGACGAGGCATTGTCTACCTTAAGGGAGGAATAGTTACTCCTGCCATTTGCGCACACAGATTCACACTACTTTCTTCCTGTGTGCAATCTGCCAGATGCGGTATGTCACTAATTGTGTTTCCTAACAGGGTCATCATCGCTCTGGCCAGGGTTTCTTCGAGTTTGGCGACATGAATCTCCTGGTGACGAGGCATTGGCTACCTTAAGAGAGTCATATTGATTACAGCCAGCTGCTCACCCAAATACACGTTTTTTTAGATACTGTGGTCAGTCTGCCTGAAGCGATACGCCACTACTCGTTTATCTTTAGAGAAACATCGTTACTCTTGCCTGGGGTTTCTTGACTTTGAAAATGTGATTCAACTGGTGACGAAGCTTTGGCTACCTTAAGAGAGTCATAGTGATTCCTGCCAGTTGCTCACCCAAATACACATTTTTTGGATACTGTGCCCATCTGCTGACAGCGGTATACCACTAGTTCTTACTCCTAAGACAAACATCGTTATTCCTGCCAGGGTTTCTTGCAGTTGCTGATGTGATTGTCGTGTTGACGAAGCATTGGCTTCGTTCAGAGAGACATAGTGATTCCTGGTAGTTTCTCACCCAGATACACATTTTGTAAATACAGTGGCCAATCTGTCTGAAGCGATACGCCACTAGTTGTGTATCTTAAGAGAATTATCGTTACACTTGCCAGGGGTCTCGTGACTTTGAAATGCGATTCTACTGGTAACGGGGCATTGGCTACCTTAAGAGAGGAATAGTTACTCCTGCCATTTGCTCACACAAATTGACACCAATTTCTGTTTGTGGCCGATCTGCGAGGTGCAACATGTCACTAGTTGTGTATCCTAAGAGAGTCATTGGTCCTCCAGCCAGCGTTTCTTCGAGTTCGCTGATACGATACTCCTGGTGACGTGGCATTGGTTACCTTAACAGAATCATAGTGATTCCTGCAAGTTGCTCACACAAATACACATTTTTTATATACTGTGGCCAGTCTGCCGGAAGCGATATGCCACTAGTTGTGTATCTTAAGAGAATCGTCGTTACTCTTTCCAGGTATTTCTTAACTTTGTAGATGTCATTCTACTGGTGACGAGGCATTGGCTACCTTAAGAGAGTCATAGTGATTCTTGCCAGTTGCTCACCCAAATACACATTTCTTAGATAGTGTGGCCAGTCTGCCCAAACCGATATGCCACTAGTAGTTTATCTGTAGAGATATAACGTTCCTCCTGCCAGGGGTTTCTTGACATTGAAGATGTTATACTACTGGTTACGAGGCGTTGTCTACCGTAAGAGAGGATTAGTAACTCCTGCCATTTGCTCACACACATTCACACTTCTTTCATCCTGTGGGCAATCTGCCAGATGCGATATGTCACTTGTTGCGAATCTTAACAGATTCATCGTTGATCTTGCCAGGGTTTCTTCGAGTTTGTTGATACGATTCTCCTGGTGACGAGGCATTGGTTACCTTACGAGTGTCATAATGATTCCTGCAAGTTGCTCACCCAAATAAACATTATTTAGATACTGTGGCCAGTCTACCGCAAGCGATACGCCACTAGTTGTGTATCTTAAGAGAAACCTCGTTACACTTGCCAGGGGTTTCTTGACTTTCAAGATGTGATTCTGCTGGTGACGAACCATTGGCTACCTTAAGAGATTCATAGTGATTCCTGCCAGTTGCTCACCAACGACACATTTTTTACGTACTGTTGCCAGTCTGCCCAAATCGATACGCCACTCTTTGTGTATCTTAAGAGAAACATCATTACTCTTGCCAGGGATTTCTTGACTTTGGAGATGTAATTCAACTGGTGACGAGGCGTTGTCTACCTTAAGAGACTCATAGTGATTCCAGCCAGTTGCATACTCAAATACACACTTTTTAGATACCGTGGCCAGTTTTCCCAAAGCGCTATGCCACTATTCATTTATCATAAGACAAACATCGTTATTGCTGCAAGGAGTTTCTTGCAGTTGCTGATGTGATTCTACTCGTTACGAAGGATTGGCTTCCTTAAGACAGTCATAGTGATTCCTGCTAGTTGCTCACCGAAATACACATTTTTTAGACACTGTGGCCAGTCTGCCTGATGCGATACGCCACTAGTTGAATACCTTAAGAGATACATCGTTACTCTTGCCAGGGTTTTCTTGAAGTTGCTGATGTGATTCTCGCTGGTGACGAGGCATTGGCTACCTTAAGAGAGTCATGGTGATTCCTGCTAGTTGCTCACCCAAATACACATTTTCTAGATACAGTGGCCCGTCTGCCTGAAGCGATACGCCACCTGTTGTGTATGTTAAAAGATTTATCGTTCCTCTTACCAGGGGTTTCTTGACTTTGAAGATGTGTTTGTACTGGTGACAAGGCATTGGCTACCTGAAGAGAGTAATAGTGATTCCTGCCGGTTGCTCACACTAATACACATTTCTTAGATACTGCGGCCAGTCTGCCCTAAGTGATACGCCACTAGTTGTGTATCTTAAGTGAAATATCGTTACTCTTGCCAGGGGTTTCTTGACTTTGAAGATATGATTCTACTGGTGACGGGGCATTGGCTATCTTAAGAGAGTCATAGTGATTCCTGCCAGTTGCTCACCCAAATACCCACTTTTTACATACTGTGGCCAGTCTGCCTGAAACGATACGCCACTATTTGTGTATCTTAAAAGAAACATCGATACTCTTACCAGGGGTGTCTTGACTTTGAAGATGTGATACTACTGGCGACGAGGCGTTGTCTACCTTAAGGGAGGAATAGTTACTCCTGCCATTTGCGCACACAGATTCACACTACTTTCTTCCTGTGTGCAATCTGCCAGATGCGGTATGTCACTAATTGTGTTTCCTAACAGGGTCATCATCGCTCTGGCCAGGGTTTCTTCGAGTTTGGCGACATGAATCTCCTGGTGACGAGGCATTGGCTACCTTAAGAGAGTCATATTGATTACAGCCAGTTGCTCACCCAAATACACGTTTTTTTAGATACTGTGGCCAGTCTGCCTGAAGCGATACGCCACTACTCGTTTATCTTTAGAGAAACATCGTTACTCTTGCCTGGGGTTTCTTGACTTTGAAAATGTGATTCAACTGGTGACGAAGCTTTGGCTACCTTAAGAGAGTCATAGTGATTCCTGCCAGTTGCTCACCCAAATACACATTTTTTGGATACTGTGGCCCATCTGCTGACAGCGGTATACCACTAGTTCTTACTCCTAAGACAAACATCGTTATTCCTGCCAGGGTTTCTTGCAGTTGCTGATGTGATTGTCGTGTTGACGAAAAATTGGCTTCGTTCAGAGAGACATAGTGATTCCTGGTAGTTTCTCACCCAGATACACATTTTGTAAATACAGTGGCCAATCTGTCTGAAGCGATACGCCACTAGTTGTGTATCTTAAGAGAATTATCGTTACACTTGCCAGGGGTCTCGTGACTTTGAAATGCGATTCTACTGGTAACGGGGCATTGGCTACCTTAAGAGAGGAATAGTTACTCCTGCCATTTGCTCACACAAATTGACACCAATTTCTGTTTGTGGCCGATCTGCGAGGTGCAACATGTCACTAGTTGTGTATCCTAAGAGAGTCATTGGTCCTCCAGCCAGCGTTTCTTCGAGTTCGCTGATACGATACTCCTGGTGACGTGGCATTGGTTACCTTAACAGAATCATAGTGATTCCTGCAAGTTGCTCACACAAATACACATTTTTTATATACTGTGGCCAGTCTGCCGGAAGCGATATGCCACTAGTTGTGTATCTTAAGAGAATCGTCGTTACTCTTTCCAGGTATTTCTTAACTTTGTAGATGTCATTCTACTGGTGACGAGGCATTGGCTACCTTAAGAGAGTCATAGCGATTCTTGCCAGTTGCTCACCCAAATACACATTTCTTAGATAGTGTGGCCAGTCTGCCCAAACCGAAATGCCACTAGTAGTTTATCTGTAGAGATATAACGTTCCTCCTGCCAGGGGTTTCTTGACATTGAAGATGTTATACTACTGGTTACGAGGCGTTGTCTACCGTAAGAGAGGATTAGTAACTCCTGCCATTTGCTCACACACATTCACACTTCTTTCATCCTGTGGGCAATCTGCCAGATGCGATATGTCACTTGTTGCGAATCTTAACAGATTCATCGTTGCTCTTGCCAGGGTTTCTTCGAGTTTGTTGATACGATTCTCCTGGTGACGAGGCATTGGTTACCTTACGAGTGTCATAATGATTCCTGCAAGTTGCTCACCCAAATAAACATTATTTAGACACTGTGGCCAGTCTACCGCAAGCGATACGCCACTAGTTGTGTATCTTAAGAGAAACCTCGTTACACTTGCCAGGGGTTTCTTGACTTTCAAGATGTGATTCTGCTGGTGACGAACCATTGGCTACCGTAAGAGATTCATAGTGATTCCTGCCAGTTGCTCACCAACGACACATTTTTTACGTACTGTTGCCAGTCTGCCCAAATCGATACGCCACTCTTTGTGTATCTTAAGAGAAACATCATTACTCTTGCCAGGGATTTCTTGACTTTGGAGATGTAATTCAACAGGTGACGAGGCGTTGTCTACCTTAAGAGACTCATAGTGATTCCAGCCAGTTGCTTACTCAAATACACACTTTTTAGATACTGTGGCCAGTTTGCCCAAAGCGCTATGCCACTATTCATTTATCATAAGACAAACATCGTTATTGCTGCAAGGAGTTTCTTGCAGTTGCTGATGTGATTCTACTCGTTACGAAGGATTGGCTTCCTTAAGACAGTCATAGTGATTCCTGCTAGTTGCTCACCGAAATACACATTTTTTAGACACTGTGGCCAGTCTGCCTGATGCGATACGCCACTAGTTGAATACCTTAAGAGATACATCGTTACTCTTGCCAGGGTTTTCTTGAAGTTGCTGATGTGATTCTCGCTGGTGACGAGGCATTGGCTACCTTAAGAGAGTCATGGTGATTCCTGCTAGTTGCTCACCCAAATACACATTTTCTAGATACAGTGGCCCGTCTGCCTGAAGCGATACGCCACCTGTTGTGTATGTTAAAAGATTTATCGTTCCTCTTACCAGGGGTTTCTTGACTTTGAAGATGTGTTTGTACTGGTGACAAGGCATTGGCTACCTGAAGAGAGTAATAGTGATTCCTGCCGGTTGCTCACACTAATACACATTTCTTAGATACTGCGGCAAGTCTGCCCTAAGTGATACGCCACTAGTTGTGTATCTTAAGTGAAATATCGTTACTCTTGCCAGGGGTTTCTTGACTTTGAAGATATGATTCTACTGGTGATGGGGCATTGGCTATCTTAAGAGAGTCATAGTGATTCCTGCCAGTTGCTCACCCAAATACCCATTTTTTACATACTGTGGCCAGTCTGCCTGAAACGATACGCCACTATTTGTGTATCTTAAAAGAAACATCGATACTCTTACCAGGGGTGTCTTGACTTTGAAGATGTGATACTACTGGCGACGAGGCGTTGTCTACCTTAAGGGAGGAATAGTTACTCCTGCCATTTGCGCACACAGATTCACACTACTTTCTTCCTGTGTGCAATCTGCCAGATGCGGTATGTCACTAATTGTGTTTCCTAACAGGGTCATCATCGCTCTGGTCAGGGTTTCTTCGAGTTTGGCGACATGAATATCCTGGTGACGAGGCATTGGCTACCTTAAGAGAGTCATATTGATTACAGCCAGCTGCTCACCCAAATACACGTTTTTTTAGATACTGTGGCCAGTCTGCCTGAAGCGATACGCCACTACTCGTTTATCTTTAGAGAAACATCGTTACTCTTGCCTGGGGTTTCTTGACTTTGAAAATGTGATTCAACTGGTGACGAAGCTTTGGCTACCTTAAGAGAGTCATAGTGATTCCTGCCAGTTGCTCACCCAAATACACATTTTTTGGATACTGTGGCCCATCTGCTGACAGCGGTATACCACTAGTTCTTACTCCTAAGACAAACATCGTTATTCCTGCCAGGGTTTCTTGCAGTTGCTGATGTGATTGTCGTGTTGACGAAGCATTGGCTTCGTTCAGAGAGACATAGTGATTCCTGGTAGTTTCTCACCCAGATACACATTTTGTAAATACAGTGGCCAATCTGTCTGAAGCGATACGCCACTAGTTGTGTATCTTAAGAGAATTATCGTTACACTTGCCAGGGGTCTCGTGACTTTGAAATGCGATTCTACTGGTAACGGGGCATTGGCTACCTTAAGAGAGGAATAGTTACTCCTTCCATTTGCTCACACAAATTGACACCAATTTCTGTTTGTGGCCGATCTGCGAGGTGCAACATGTCACTAGTTGTGTATCCTAAGAGAGTCATTGGTCCTCCAGCCAGCGTTTCTTCGAGTTCGCTGATACGATACTCCTGGTGACGTGGCATTGGTTACCTTAACAGAATCATAGTGATTCCTGCAAGTTGCTCACACAAATACACATTTTTTATATACTGTGGCCAGTCTGCCGGAAGCGATATGCCACTAGTTGTGTATCTTAAGAGAATCGTCGTTACTCTTTCCAGGTATTTCTTAACTTTGTAGATGTCATTCTACTGGTGACGAGGCATTGGCTACCTTAAGAGAGTCATAGTGATTCTTGCCAGTTGCTCACCCAAATACACATTTCTTAGATAGTGTGGCCAGTCTGCCCAAACCGATAAGCCACTAGTAGTTTATCTGTAGAGATATAACGTTCCTCCTGCCAGGGGTTTCTTGACATTGAAGATGTTATACTACTGGTTACGAGGCGTTGTCTACCGTAAGAGAGGATTAGTAACTCCTGCCATTTGCTCACACACATTCACACTTCTTTCATCCTGTGGGCAATCTGCCAGATGCGATATGTCACTTGTTGCGAATCTTAACAGATTCATCGTTGCTCTTGCCAGGGTTTCTTCGAGTTTGTTGATACGATTCTCCTGGTGACGAGGCTTTGGTTTCCTTACGAGTGTCATAATGATTCCTGCAAGTTGCTCACCCAAATAAACATTATTTAGATACTGTGGCCAGTCTACCGCAAGCGATACGCCACTAGTTGTGTATCTTAAGAGAAACCTCGTTACACTTGCCAGGGGTTTCTTGACTTTCAAGATGTGATTCTGCTGGTGACGAACCATTGGCTACCTTAAGAGATTCATAGTGATTCCTGCCAGTTGCTCACCAACGACACATTTTTTACGTACTGTTGCCAGTCTGCCCAAATCGATACGCCACTCTTTGTGTATCTTAAGAGAAACATCATTACTCTTGCCAGGGATTTCTTGACTTTGGAGATGTAATTCAACTGGTGACGAGGCGTTGTCTACCTTAAGAGACTCATAGTGATTCCAGCCAGTTGCTTACTGAAATACACACTTTTTAGATACTGTGGCCAGTTTGCCCAAAGCGCTATGCCACTATTCATTTATCATAAGACAAACATCGTTATTGCTGCAAGGAGTTTCTTGCAGTTGCTGATGTGATTCTACTCGTTACGAAGGATTGGCTTCCTTAAGACAGTCATAGTGATTCCTGCTAGTTGCTCACCGAAATACACATTTTTTAGACACTGTGGCCAGTCTGCCTGATGCGATACGCCACTAGTTGAATACCTTAAGAGATACATCGTTACTCTTGCCAGGGTTTTCTTGAAGTTGCTGATGTGATTCTCGCTGGTGACGAGGCATTGGCTACCTTAAGAGAGTCATGGTGATTCCTGCTAGTTGCTCACCCAAATACACATTTTCTAGATACAGTGGCCCGTCTGCCTGAAGCGATACGCCACCTGTTGTGTATGTTAAAAGATTTATCGTTCCTCTTACCAGGGGTTTCTTGACTTTGAAGATGTGTTTGTACTGGTGACAAGGCATTGGCTACCTGAAGAGAGTAATAGTGATTCCTGCCGGTTGCTCACACTAATACACATTTCTTAGATACTGCGGCCAGTCTGCCCTAAGTGATACGCCACTAGTTGTGTATCTTAAGTGAAATATCGTTACTCTTACCAGGGGTTTCTTGACTTTGAAGATATGATTCTACTGGTGACGGGGCATTGGCTATCTTAAGAGAGTCATAGTGATTCCTGCCAGTTGCTCACCCAAATACCCATTTTTTACATACTGTGGCCAGTCTGCCTGAAACGATACGCCACTATTTGTGTATCTTAAAAGAAACATCGATACTCTTACCAGGGGTGTCTTGACTTTGAAGATGTGATACTACTGGCGACGAGGCGTTGTCTACCTTAAGGGAGGAATAGTTACTCCTGCCATTTGCGCACACAGATTCACACTACTTTCTTCCTGTGTGCAATCTGCCAGATGCGGTATGTCACTAATTGTGTTTCCTAACAGGGTCATCATCGCTCTGGCCAGGGTTTCTTCGAGTTTGGCGACATGAATCTCCTGGTGACGAGGCATTGGCTACCTTAAGAGAGTCATATTGATTACAGCCAGTTGCTCACCCAAATACACGTTTTTTTAGATACTGTGGCCAGTCTGCCTGAAGCGATACGCCACTACTCGTTTATCTCTTGCCTGGGGTTTCTTGACTTTGAAAATGTGATTCAACTGGTGACGAAGCTTTGGCTACCTTAAGAGAGTCATAGTGATTCCTGCCAGTTGCTCACCCAAATACACATTTTTTGGATACTGTGGCCCATCTGCTGACAGCGGTATACCACTAGTTCTTACTCCTAAGACAAACATCGTTATTCCTGCCAGGGTTTCTTGCAGTTGCTGATGTGATTGTCGTGTTGACGAAGCATTGGCTTCATTCAGAGAGACATAGTGATTCCTGGTAGTTTCTCACCCAGATACACATTTTGTAAATACAGTGGCCAATCTGTCTGAAGCGATACGCCACTAGTTGTGTATCTTAAGAGAATTATCGTTACACTTGCCAGGGGTCTCGTGACTTTGAAATGCGATTCTACTGGTAACGGGGCATTGGCTACCTTAGAAGAGGAATAGTTACTCATGCCATTTGCTCACACAAATTGACACCAATTTCTGTTTGTGGCCGATCTGCGAGGTGCAACATGTCACTAGTTGTGTATCCTAAGAGAGTCATTGGTCCTCCAGCCAGCGTTTCTTCGAGTTCGCTGATACGATACTCCTGGTGACGTGGCATTGGTTACCTTAACAGAATCATAGTGATTCCTGCAAGTTGCTCACACAAATACACATTTTTTATATACTGTGGCCAGTCTGCCGGAAGCGATATGCCACTAGTTGTGTATCTTAAGAGAATCGTCGTTACTCTTTCCAGGTATTTCTTAACTTTGTAGATGTCATTCTACCGGTGACGAGGCATTGGCTACCTTAAGAGAGTCATAGTGATTCTTGCCAGTTGCTCACCCAAATACACATTTCTTAGATAGTGTGGCCAGTCTGCCCAAACCGATATGCCACTAGTAGTTTATCTGTAGAGATATAACGTTCCTCCTGCCAGGGGTTTCTTGACGTTGAAGATGTTATACTACTGGTTACGAGGCGTTGTCTACCGTAAGAGAGGATTTGTAACTCCTGCCATTTGCTCACACACATTCACACTTCTTTCATCCTGTGGGCAATCTGCCAGATGCGATATGTCACTTGTTGCGAATCTTAACAGATTCATCGTTGCTCTTGCCAGGGTTTCTTCGAGTTTGTTGATACGATTCTCCTGGTGACGAGGCATTGGTTACCTTACGAGTGTCATAATGATTCCTGCAAGTTGCTCACCCAAATAAACATTATTTAGATACTGTGGCCAGTCTACCGCAAGCGATACGCCACTAGTTGTGTATCTTAAGAGAAACCTCGTTACACTTGCCAGGGGTTTCTTGACTTTCAAGATGTGATTCTGCTGGTGACGAACCATTGGCTACCTTAAGAGATTCATAGTGATTCCTGCCAGTTGCTCACCAACGACACGTTTTTTACGTACTGTTGCCAGTCTGCCCAAATCGATACGCCACTCTTTGTGTATCTTAAGAGAAACATCATTACTCTTGCCAGGGATTTCTTGACTTTGGAGATGTAATTCAACTGGTGACGAGGCGTTGTCTACCTTAAGAGACTCATAGTGATTCCAGCCAGTTGCTTACTCAAATACACACTTTTTAGATACTGTGGCCAGTTTGCCCAAAGCCGTATGCCACTATTCATTTATCATTAGACAAACATCGTTATTGCTGCAAGGAGTTTCTTGCAGTTGCTGATGTGATTCTACTCGTTACGAAGGATTGGCTTCCTTAAGACAGTCATAGTGATTCCTGCTAGTTGCTCACCGAAATACACATTTTTTAGACACTGTGGCCAGTCTGCCTGATGCGATACGCCACTAGTTGAATACCTTAAGAGATACATCGTTACTCTTGCCAGGGTTTTCTTGAAGTTGCTGATGTGATTCTCGCTGGTGACGAGGCATTGGCTACCTTAAGAGAGTCATGGTGATTCCTGCTAGTTGCTCACCCAAATACACATTTTCTAGATACAGTGGCCCGTCTGCCTGAAGCGATACGCCACCTGTTGTGTATGTTAAAAGATTTATCGTTCCTCTTACCAGGGGTTTCTTGACTTTGAAGATGTGTTTGTACTGGTGACAAGGCATTGGCTACCTGAAGAGAGTAATAGTGATTCCTGCCGGTTGCTCACACTAATACACATTTCTTAGATACTGCGGCCAGTCTGCCCTAAGTGATACGCCACTAGTTGTGTATCTTAAGTGAAATATCGTTACTCTTGCCAGGGGTTTCTTGACTTTGAAGATATTATTCTACTGGTGACGGGGCATTGGCTATCTTAAGAGAGTCATAGTGATTCCTGCCAGTTGCTCACCCAAATACCCATTTTTTACATACTGTGGCCAGTCTGCCTGAAACGATACGCCACTATTTGTGTATCTTAAAAGAAACATCGATACTCTTACCAGGGGTGTCTTGACTTTGCAGATGTGATACTACTGGCGACGAGGCGTTGTCTACCTTAAGGGAGGAATAGTTACTCCTGCCATTTGCGCACACAGATTCACACTACTTTCTTCCTGTGTGCAATCTGCCAGATGCGGTATGTCTCTAATTGTGTTTCCTAACAGGGTCATCATCGCTCTGGCCAGGGTTTCTTCGAGTTTGGCGACATGAATCTCCTGGTGACGAGGCATTGGCTACCTTAAGAGAGTCATATTGATTACAGCCAGTTGCTCACCCAAATACACGTTTTTTTAGATACTGTGGCCAGTCTGCCTGAAGCGATACGCCACTACTCGTTTATCTTTAGAGAAACATCGTTACTCTTGCCTGGGGTTTCTTGACTTTGAAAATGTGATTCAACTGGTGACGAAGCTTTGGTTACCTTAAGAGAGTCATAGTGATTCCTGCCAGTAGCTCACCCAAATACACATTTTTTGGATACTGTGGCCCATCTGCTGACAGCGGTATACCACTAGTTCTTACTCCTAAGACAAACATCGTTATTCCTGCCAGGGTTTCTTGCAGTTGCTGATGTGATTGTCGTGTTGACGAAGCATTGGCTTCGTTCAGAGAGACATAGTGATTCCTGGTAGTTTCTCACCCAGATACACATTTTGTAAATACAGTGGCCAATCTGTCTGAAGCGATACGCCACTAGTTGTGTATCTTAAGAGAATTATCGTTACACTTGCCAGGGGTCTCGTGACTTTGAAATGCGATTCTACTGGTAACGGGGCATTGGCTACCTTAAGAGAGGAATAGTTACTCCTGCCATTTGCTCACACAAATTGACACCAATTTCTGTTTGTGGCCGATCTGCGAGGTGCAACATGTCACTAGTTGTGTATCCTAAGAGAGTCATTGGTCCTCCAGCCAGCGTTTCTTCGAGTTCGCTGATACGATACTCCTGGTGACGTGGCATTGGTTACCTTAACAGAATCATAGTGATTCCTGCAAGTTGCTCACACAAATACACATTTTTTATATACTGTGGCCAGTCTGCCGGAAGCGATATGCCACTAGTTGTGTATCTTAAGAGAATCGTCGTTACTCTTTCCAGGTATTTCTTAACTTTGTAGATGTCATTCTACTGGTGACGAGGCATTGGCTACCTTAAGAGAGTCATAGTGATTCTTGCCAGTTGCTCACCCAAATACACATTTCTTAGATAGTGTGGCGTCTGCCCAAACCGATACGCCACTAGTAGTTTATCTGTAGAGATATAACGTTCCTCCTGCCAGGGGTTTCTTGACATTGAAGATGTTATACTACTGGTTACGAGGCGTTGTCTACCGTAAGAGAGGATTAGTAACTCCTGCCATTTGCTCACACACATTCACACTTCTTTCATCCTGTGGGCAATCTGCCAGATGCGATATGTCACTTGTTGCGAATCTTAACAGATTCATCGTTGCTCTTGCCAGGGTTTCTTCGAGTTTGTTGATACGATTCTCCTGGTGACGAGGCATTGGTTACCTTACGAGTGTCATAATGATTCCTGCAAGTTGCTCACCCAAATAAACATTATTTAGATACTGTGGCCAGTCTACCGCAAGCGATACGCCACTAGTTGTGTATCTTAAGAGAAACCTCGTTACACTTGCCAGGGGTTTCTTGACTTTCAAGATGTGATTCTGCTGGTGACGAACCATTGGCTACCTTAAGAGATTCATAGTGATTCCTGCCAGTTGCTCACCAACGACACATTTTTTACGTACTGTTGCCAGTCTGCCCAAATCGATACGCCACTCTTTGTGTATCTTAAGAGAAACATCATTACTCTTGCCAGGGATTTCTTGACTTTGGAGATGTAATTCAACTGGTGACGAGGCGTTGTCTACCTTAAGAGACTCATAGTGATTCCAGCCAGTTGCTTACTCAAATACACACTTTTTAGATACTGTGGCCAGTTTGCCCAAAGCGCTATGCCACTATTCATTTATCATAAGACAAACATCGTTATTGCTGCAAGGAGTTTCTTGCAGTTGCTGATGTGATTCTACTCGTTACGAAGGATTGGCTTCCTTAAGACAGTCATAGTGATTCCTGCTAGTTGCTCACCGAAATACACATTTTTTAGACACTGTGGCCAGTCTGCCTGATGCGATACGCCACTAGTTGAATACCTTAAGAGATACATCGTTACTCTTGCCAGGGTTTTCTTGAAGTTGCTGATGTGATTCTCGCTGGTGACGAGGCATTGGCTACCTTAAGAGAGTCATGGTGATTCCTGCTAGTTGCTCACCCAAATACACATTTTCTAGATACAGTGGCCCGTCTGCCTGAAGCGATACGCCACCTGTTGTGTATGTTAAAAGATTTATCGTTCCTTTTACCAGGGGTTTCTTGACTTTGAAGATGTGTTTGTACTGGTGACAAGGCATTGGCTACCTGAAGAGAGTAATAGTGATTCCTGCCGGTTGCTCACACTAATACACATTTCTTAGATACTGCGGCCAGTCTGCCCTAAGTGATACGCCACTAGTTGTGTATCTTAAGTGAAATATCGTTACTCTTGCCAGGGGTTTCTTGACTTTGAAGATATGATTCTACTGGTGACGGGGCATTGGCTATCTTAAGAGAGTCATAGTGATTCCTGCCAGTTGCTCACCCAAATACCCATTTTTTACATACTGTGGCCAGTCTGCCTGAAACGATACGCCACTATTTGTGTATCTTAAAAGAAACATCGATACTCTTACCAGGGGTGTCTTGACTTTGAAGATGTGATACTACTGGCGACGAGGCGTTGTCTACCTTAAGGGAGGAATAGTTACTCCTGCCATTTGCGCACACAGATTCACACTACTTTCTTCCTGTGTGCAATCTGCCAGATGCGGTATGTCACTAATTGTGTTTCCTAACAGGGTCATCATCGCTCTGGCCAGGGTTTCTTCGAGTTTGGCGACATGAATCTCCTGGTGACGAGGCATTGGCTACCTTAAGAGAGTCATATTGATTACAGCCAGTTGCTCACCCAAATACACGTTTTTTTAGATACTGTGGCCAGTCTGCCTGAAGCGATACGCCACTACTCGTTTATCTTTAGAGAAACATCGTTACTCTTGCCTGGGGTTTCTTGACTTTGAAAATGTGATTCAACTGGTGACGAAGCTTTGGCTACCTTAAGAGAGTCATAGTGATTCCTGCCAGTTGCTCACCCAAATACACATTTTTTGGATACTGTGGCCCATCTGCTGACAGCGGTATACCACTAGTTCTTACTCCTAAGACAAACATCGTTATTCCTGCCAGGGTTTCTTGCAGTTGCTGATGTGATTGTCGTGTTGACGAAGCATTGGCTTCGTTCAGAGAGACATAGTGATTCCTGGTAGTTTCTCACCCAGATACACATTTTGTAAATACAGTGGCCAATCTGTCTGAAGCGATACGCCACTAGTTGTGTATCTTAAGAGAATTATCGTTACACTTGCCAGGGGTCTCGTGACTTTGAAATGCGATTCTACTGGTAACGGGGCATTGGCTACCTTAAGAGAGGAATAGTTACTCTTGCCATTTGCTCACACAAATTGACACCAATTTCTGTTTGTGGCCGATCTGCGAGGTGCAACATGTCACTAGTTGTGTTTCCTAAGAGAGTCATTGGTCCTCCAGCCAGCGTTTCTTCGAGTTCGCTGATACGATACTCCTGGTGACGTGGCATTGGTTACCTTAACAGAATCATAGTGATTCCTGCAAGTTGCTCACACAAATACACATTTTTTATATACTGTGGCCAGTCTGCCGGAAGCGATATGCCACTAGTTGTGTATCTTAAGAGAATCGTCGTTACTCTTTCCAGGTATTTCTTAACTTTGTAGATGTCATTCTACCGGTGACGAGGCATTGGCTACCTTAAGAGAGTCATAGTGATTCTTGCCAGTTGCTCACCCAAATACACATTTCTTAGATAGTGTGGCCAGTCTGCCCAAACCGATATGCCACTAGTAGTTTATCTGTAGAGATATAACGTTCCTCCTGCCAGGGGTTTCTTGACGTTGAAGATGTTATACTACTGGTTACGAGGCGTTGTCTACCGTAAGAGAGGATTAGTAACTCCTGCCATTTGCTCACACACATTCACACTTCTTTCATCCTGTGGGCAATCTGCCAGATGCGATATGTCACTTGTTGCGAATCTTAACAGATTCATCGTTGCTCTTGCCAGGGTTTCTTCGAGTTTGTTGATACGATTCTCCTGGTGACGAGGCATTGGTTACCTTACGAGTGTCATAATGATTCCTGCAAGTTGCTCACCCAAATAAACATTATTTAGATACTGTGGCCAGTCTACCGCAAGCGATACGCCACTAGTTGTGTATCTTAAGAGAAACCTCGTTACACTTGCCAGGGGTTTCTTGACTTTCAAGATGTGATTCTGCTGGTGACGAACCATTGGCTACCTTAAGAGATTCATAGTGATTCCTGCCAGTTGCTCACCAACGACACATTTTTTACGTACTGTTGCCAGTCTGCCCAAATCGATACGCCACTCTTTGTGTATCTTAAGAGAAACATCATTACTCTTGCCAGGGATTTCTTGACTTTGGAGATGTAATTCAACTGGTGACGAGGCGTTGTCTACCTTAAGAGACTCATAGTGATTCCAGCCAGTTGCTTACTCAAATACACACTTTTTAGATACTGTGGCCAGTTTACCCAAAGCCGTATGCCACTATTCATTTATCATTAGACAAACATCGTTATTGCTGCAAGGAGTTTCTTGCAGTTGCTGATGTGATTCTACTCGTTACGAAGGATTGGCTTCCTTAAGACAGTCATAGTGATTCCTGCTAGTTGCTCACCGAAATACACATTTTTTAGACACTGTGGCCAGTCTGCCTGATGCGATACGCCACTAGTTGAATACCTTAAGAGATACATCGTTACTCTTGCCAGGGTTTTCTTGAAGTTGCTGATGTGATTCTCGCTGGTGACGAGGCATTGGCTACCTTAAGAGAGTCATGGTGATTCCTGCTAGTTGCTCACCCAAATACACATTTTCTAGATACAGTGGCCCGTCTGCCTGAAGCGATACGCCACCTGTTGTGTATGTTAAAAGATTTATCGTTCCTCTTACCAGGGGTTTCTTGACTTTGAAGATGTGTTTGTACTGGTGACAAGGCATTGGCTACCTGAAGAGAGTAATAGTGATTCCTGCCGGTTGCTCACACTAATACACATTTCTTAGATACTGCGGCCAGTCTGCCCTAAGTGATACGCCACTAGTTGTGTATCTTAAGTGAAATATCGTTACTCTTGCCAGGGGTTTCTTGACTTTGAAGATATGATTCTACTGGTGACGGGGCATTGGCTATCTTAAGAGAGTCATAGTGATTCCTGCCAGTTGCTCACCCAAATACCCATTTTTTACATACTGTGGCCAGTCTGCCTGAAACGATACGCCACTATTTGTGTATCTTAAAAGAAACATCGATACTCTTACCAGGGGTGTCTTGACTTTGCAGATGTGATACTACTGGCGACGAGGCGTTGTCTACCTTAAGGGAGGAATAGTTACTCCTGCCATTTGCGCACACAGATTCACACTACTTTCTTCCTGTGTGCAATCTGCCAGATGCGGTATGTCTCTAATTGTGTTTCCTAACAGGGTCGTCATCGCTCTGGCCAGGGTTTCTTCGAGTTTGGCGACATGAATCTCCTGGTGACGAGGCATTGGCTACCTTAAGAGAGTCATATTGATTACAGCCAGTTGCTCACCCAAATACACGTTTTTTTAGATACTGTGGCCAGTCTGCCTGAAGCGATACGCCACTACTCGTTTATCTTTAGAGAAACATCGTTACTCTTGCCTGGGGTTTCTTGACTTTGAAAATGTGATTCAACTGGTGACGAAGCTTTGGCTACCTTAAGAGAGTCATAGTGATTCCTGCCAGTAGCTCACCCAAATACACATTTTTTGGATACTGTGGCCCATCTGCTGACAGCGGTATACCACTAGTTCTTACTCCTAAGACAAACATCGTTATTCCTGCCAGGGTTTCTTGCAGTTGCTGATGTGATTGTCGTGTTGACGAAGCATTGGCTTCGTTCAGAGAGACATAGTGATTCCTGGTAGTTTCTCACCCAGATACACATTTTGTAAATACAGTGGCCAATCTGTCTGAAGCGATACGCCACTAGTTGTGTATCTTAAGAGAATTATCGTTACACTTGCCAGGGGTCTCGTGACTTTGAAATGCGATTCTACTGGTAACGGGGCATTGGCTACCTTAAGAGAGGAATAGTTACTCCTGCCATTTGCTCACACAAATTGACACCAATTTCTGTTTGTGGCCGATCTGCGAGGTGCAACATGTCACTAGTTGTGTATCCTAAGAGAGTCATTGGTCCTCCAGCCAGCGTTTCTTCGAGTTCGCTGATACGATACTCCTGGTGACGTGGCATTGGTTACCTTAACAGAATCATAGTGATTCCTGCAAGTTGCTCACACAAATACACATTTTTTATATACTGTGGCCAGTCTGCCGGAAGCGATATGCCACTAGTTGTGTATCTTAAGAGAATCGTCGTTACTCTTTCCAGGTATTTCTTAACTTTGTAGATGTCATTCTACTGGTGACGAGGCATTGGCTACCTTAAGAGAGTCATAGTGATTCTTGCCAGTTGCTCACCCAAATACACATTTCTTAGATAGTGTGGCGTCTGCCCAAACCGATACGCCACTAGTAGTTTATCTGTAGAGATATAACGTTCCTCCTGCCAGGGGTTTCTTGACATTGAAGATGTTATACTACTGGTTACGAGGCGTTGTCTACCGTAAGAGAGGATTAGTAACTCCTGCCATTTGCTCACACACATTCACACTTCTTTCATCCTGTGGGCAATCTGCCAGATGCGATATGTCACTTGTTGCGAATCTTAACAGATTCATCGTTGCTCTTGCCAGGGTTTCTTCGAGTTTGTTGATACGATTCTCCTGGTGACGAGGCATTGGTTACCTTACGAGTGTCATAATGATTCCTGCAAGTTGCTCACCCAAATAAACATTATTTAGATACTGTGGCCAGTCTACCGCAAGCGATACGCCACTAGTTGTGTATCTTAAGAGAAACCTCGTTACACTTGCCAGGGGTTTCTTGACTTTCAAGATGTGATTCTGCTGGTGACGAACCATTGGCTACCTTAAGAGATTCATAGTGATTCCTGCCAGTTGCTCACCAACGACACATTTTTTACGTACTGTTGCCAGTCTGCCCAAATCGATACGCCACTCTTTGTGTATCTTAAGAGAAACATCATTACTCTTGCCAGGGATTTCTTGACTTTGGAGATGTAATTCAACTGGTGACGAGGCGTTGTCTACCTTAAGAGACTCATAGTGATTCCAGCCAGTTGCTTACTCAAATACACACTTTTTAGATACTGTGGCCAGTTTGCCCAAAGCGCTATGCCACTATTCATTTATCATAAGACAAACATCGTT
Organism: Schistocerca piceifrons; assembly: GCF_021461385.2. Classification (NCBI taxonomy): domain Eukaryota; kingdom Metazoa; phylum Arthropoda; class Insecta; order Orthoptera; family Acrididae; genus Schistocerca; species Schistocerca piceifrons. The sequence continues at coordinate 870,363,444 of NC_060149.1, read as the reverse complement.
ATTGCTGCAAGGAGTTTCTTGCAGTTGCTGATGTGATTCTACTCGTTACGAAGGATTGGCTTCCTTAAGACAGTCATAGTGATTCCTGCTAGTTGCTCACCGAAATACACATTTTTTAGACACTGTGGCCAGTCTGCCTGATGCGATACGCCACTAGTTGAATACCTTAAGAGATACATCGTTACTCTTGCCAGGGTTTTCTTGAAGTTGCTGATGTGATTCTCGCTGGTGACGAGGCATTGGCTACCTTAAGAGAGTCATGGTGATTCCTGCTAGTTGCTCACCCAAATACACATTTTCTAGATACAGTGGCCCGTCTGCCTGAAGCGATACGCCACCTGTTGTGTATGTTAAAAGATTTATCGTTCCTCTTACCAGGGGTTTCTTGACTTTGAAGATGTGTTTGTACTGGTGACAAGGCATTGGCTACCTGAAGAGAGTAATAGTGATTCCTGCCGGTTGCTCACACTAATACACATTTCTTAGATACTGCGGCCAGTCTGCCCTAAGTGATACGCCACTAGTTGTGTATCTTAAGTGAAATATCGTTACTCTTGCCAGGGGTTTCTTGACTTTGAAGATATGATTCTACTGGTGACGGGGCATTGGCTATCTTAAGAGAGTCATAGTGATTCCTGCCAGTTGCTCACCCAAATACCCATTTTTTACATACTGTGGCCAGTCTGCCTGAAACGATACGCCACTATTTGTGTATCTTAAAAGAAACATCGATACTCTTACCAGGGGTGTCTTGACTTTGAAGATGTGATACTACTGGCGACGAGGCGTTGTCTACCTTAAGGGAGGAATAGTTACTCCTGCCATTTGCGCACACAGATTCACACTACTTTCTTCCTGTGTGCAATCTGCCAGATGCGGTATGTCACTAATTGTGTTTCCTAACAGGGTCATCATCGCTCTGGCCAGGGTTTCTTCGAGTTTGGCGACATGAATCTCCTGGTGACGAGGCATTGGCTACCTTAAGAGAGTCATATTGATTACAGCCAGTTGCTCACCCAAATACACGTTTTTTTAGATACTGTGGCCAGTCTGCCTGAAGCGATACGCCACTACTCGTTTATCTTTAGAGAAACATCGTTACTCTTGCCTGGGGTTTCTTGACTTTGAAAATGTGATTCAACTGGTGACGAAGCTTTGGCTACCTTAAGAGAGTCATAGTGATTCCTGCCAGTAGCTCACCCAAATACACATTTTTTGGATACTGTGGCCCATCTGCTGACAGCGGTATACCACTAGTTCTTACTCCTAAGACAAACATCGTTATTCCTGCCAGGGTTTCTTGCAGTTGCTGATGTGATTGTCGTGTTGACGAAGCATTGGCTTCGTTCAGAGAGACATAGTGATTCCTGGTAGTTTCTCACCCAGATACACATTTTGTAAATACAGTGGCCAATCTGTCTGAAGCGATACGCCACTAGTTGTGTATCTTAAGAGAATTATCGTTACACTTGCCAGGGGTCTCGTGACTTTGAAATGCGATTCTACTGGTAACGGGGCATTGGCTACCTTAAGAGAGGAATAGTTACTCCTGCCATTTGCTCACACAAATTGACACCAATTTCTGTTTGTGGCCGATCTGCGAGGTGCAACATGTCACTAGTTGTGTATCCTAAGAGAGTCATTGGTCCTCCAGCCAGCGTTTCTTCGAGTTCGCTGATACGATACTCCTGGTGACGTGGCATTGGTTACCTTAACAGAATCATAGTTATTCCTGCAAGTTGCTCACACAAATACACATTTTTTATATCCTGTGGCCAGTCTGCCGGAAGCGAGATGCCACTAGTTGTGTATCTTAAGAGAATCGTCGTTACTCTTTCCAGGTATTTCTTAACTTTGTAGATGTCATTCTACTGGTGACGAGGCATTGGCTACCTTAAGAGAGTCATAGTGATTCTTGCCAGTTGCTCACCCAAATACACATTTCTTAGATAGTGTGGCCAGTCTGCCCAAACCGATATGCCACTAGTAGTTTATCTGTAGAGATATAACGTTCCTCCTGCCAGGGGTTTCTTGACATTGAAGATGTTATAATACTGGTTACGAAGCGTTGTCTACCGTAAGAGAGGATTAGTAACTCCTGCCATTTGCTCACACACATTCACACTTCTTTCATCCTGTGGGCAATCTGCCAGATGCGATATGTCACTTGTTGCGAATCTTAACAGATTCATCGTTGCTCTTGCCAGGGTTTCTTCGAGTTTGTTGATACGATTCTCCTGGTGACGAGGCATTGGTTACCTTACGAGTGTCATAATGATTCCTGCAAGTTGCTCACCCAAATAAACATTATTTAGATACTGTGGCCAGTCTACCGCAAGCGATACGCCACTAGTTGTGTATCTTGAGAGAAACCTCGTTACACTTGCCAGGGGTTTCTTGACTTTCAAGATGTGATTCTGCTGGTGACGAACCATTGGCTACCTTAAGAGATTCATAGTGATTCCTGCCAGTTGCTCACCAACGACACATTTTTTACGTACTGTTGCCAGTCTGCCCAAATCGATACGCCACTCTTTGTGTATCTTAAGAGAAACATCATTACTCTTGCCAGGGATTTCTTGACTTTGGAGATGTAATTCAACTGGTGACGAGGCGTTGTCTACCTTAAGAGACTCATAGTGATTCCAGCCAGTTGCTTACTCAAATACACACTTTTTAGATACTGTGGCCAGTTTGCCCAAAGCGCTATGCCACTATTCATTTATCATAAGACAAACATCGTTATTGCTGCAAGGAGTTTCTTGCAGTTGCTGATGTGATTCTACTCGTTACGAAGGATTGGCTTCCTTAAGACAGTCATAGTGACTCCTGCTAGTTGCTCACCGAAATACACATTTTTTAGACACTGTGGCCAGTCTGCCTGATGCGATACGCCACTAGTTGAATACCTTAAGAGATACATCGTTACTCTTGCCAGGGTTTTCTTGAAGTTGCTGATGTGATTCTCGCTGGTGACGAGGCATTGGCTACCTTAAGAGAGTCATGGTGATTCCTGCTAGTTGCTCACCCAAATACACATTTTCTAGATACAGTGGCCCGTCTGCCTGAAGCGATACGCCACCTGTTGTGTATGTTAAAAGATTTATCGTTCCTCTTACCAGGGGTTTCTTGACTTTGAAGATGTGTTTGTACTGGTGACAAGGCATTGGCTACCTGAAGAGAGTAATAGTGATTCCTGCCGGTTGCTCACACTAATACACATTTCTTAGATACTGCGGCCAGTCTGCCCTAAGTGATACGCCACTAGTTGTGTATCTTAAGTGAAATATCGTTACTCTTGCCAGGGGTTTCTTGACTTTGAAGATATGATTCTACTGGTGACGGGGCATTGGTTATCTTAAGAGAGTCATAGTGATTCCTGCCAGTTGCTCACCCAAATACCCATTTTTTACATACTGTGGCCAGTCTGCCTGAAACGATACGCCACTATTTGTGTATCTTAAAAGAAACATCGATACTCTTACCAGGGGTGTCTTGACTTTGAAGATGTGATACTACTGGCGACGAGGCGTTGTCTACCTTAAGGGAGGAATAGTTACTCCTGCCATTTGCGCACACAGATTCACACTACTTTCTTCCTGTGTGCAATCTGCCAGATGCGGTATGTCACTAATTGTGTTTCCTAACAGGGTCATCATCGCTCTGGCCAGGGTTTCTTCGAGTTTGGCGACATGAATCTCCTGGTGACGAGGCATTGGCTACCTTAAGAGAGTCATATTGATTACAGCCAGTTGCTCACCCAAATACACGTTTTTTTAGATACTGTGGCCAGTCTGCCTGAAGCGATACGCCACTACTCGTTTATCTTTAGAGAAACATCGTTACTCTTGCCTGGGGTTTCTTGACTTTGAAAATGTGATTCAACTGGTGACGAAGCTTTGGCTACCTTAAGAGAGTCATAGTGATTCCTGCCAGTAGCTCACCCAAATACACATTTTTTGGATACTGTGGCCCATCTGCTGACAGCGGTATACCACTAGTTCTTACTCCTAAGACAAACATCGTTATTCCTGCCAGGGTTTCTTGCAGTTGCTGATGTGATTGTCGTGTTGACGAAGCATTGGCTTCGTTCAGAGAGACATAGTGATTCCTGGTAGTTTCTCACCCAGATACACATTTTGTAAATACAGTGGCCAATCTGTCTGAAGCGATACGCCACTAGTTGTGTATCTTAAGAGAATTATCGTTACACTTGCCAGGGGTCTCGTGACTTTGAAATGCGATTCTACTGGTAACGGGGCATTGGCTACCTTAAGAGAGGAATAGTTACTCCTGCCATTTGCTCACACAAATTGACACCAATTTCTGTTTGTGGCCGATCTGCGAGGTGCAACATGTCACTAGTTGTGTATCCTAAGAGAGTCATTGGTCCTCCAGCCAGCGTTTCTTCGAGTTCGCTGATACGATACTCCTGGTGACGTGGCATTGGTTACCTTAACAGAATCATAGTGATTCCTGCAAGTTGCTCACACAAATACACATTTTTTATATCCTGTGGCCAGTCTGCCGGAAGCGAGATGCCACTAGTTGTGTATCTTAAGAGAATCGTCGTTACTCTTTCCAGGTATTTCTTAACTTTGTAGATGTCATTCTACTGGTGACGAGGCATTGGCTACCTTAAGAGAGTCATAGTGATTCTTGCCAGTTGCTCACCCAAATACACATTTCTTAGATAGTGTGGCCAGTCTGCCCAAACCGATATGCCACTAGTAGTTTATCTGTAGAGATATAACGTTCCTCCTGCCAGGGGTTTCTTGACATTGAAGATGTTATACTACTGGTTACGAGGCGTTGTCTACCGTAAGAGAGGATTAGTAACTCCTGCCATTTGCTCACACACATTCACACTTCTTTCATCCTGTGGGCAATCTGCCAGATGCGATATGTCACTTGTTGCGAATCTTAACAGATTCATCGTTGCTCTTGCCAGGGTTTCTTCGAGTTTGTTGATACGATTCTCCTGGTGACGAGGCATTGGTTACCTTACGAGTGTCATAATGATTCCTGCAAGTTGCTCACCCAAATAAACATTATTTAGATACTGAGGCCAGTCTACCGCAAGCGATACGCCACTAGTTGTGTATCTTAAGAGAAACCTCGTTACACTTGCCAGGGGTTTCTTGACTTTCAAGATGTGATTCTGCTGGTGACGAACCATTGGCTACCTTAAGAGATTCATAGTGATTCCTGCCAGTTGCTCACCAACGACACATTTTTTACGTACTGTTGCCAGTCTGCCCAAATCGATACGCCACTCTTTGTGTATCTTAAGAGAAACATCATTACTCTTGCAAGGGATTTCTTGACTTTGGAGATGTAATTCAACTGGTGACGAGGCGTTGTCTACCTTAAGAGACTCATAGTGATTCCAGCCAGTTGCTTACTCAAATACACACTTTTTAGATACTGTGGCCAGTTTGCCCAAGGCGCTATGCCACTATTCATTTATCATAAGACAAACATCGTTATTGCTGCAAGGAGTTTCTTGCAGTTGCTGATGTGATTCTACTCGTTACGAAGGATTGGCTTCCTTAAGACAGTCATAGTGACTCCTGCTAGTTGCTCACCGAAATACACATTTTTTAGACACTGTGGCCAGTCTGCCTGATGCGATACGCCACTAGTTGAATACCTTAAGAGATACATCGTTACTCTTGCCAGGGTTTTCTTGAAGTTGCTGATGTGATTCTCGCTGGTGACGAGGCATTGGCTACCTTAAGAGAGTCATGGTGATTCCTGCTAGTTGCTCACCGAAATACACATTTTCTAGATACAGTGGCCCGTCTGCCTGAAGCGATACGCCACCTGTTGTGTATGTTAAAAGATTTATCGTTCCTCTTACCAGGGGTTTCTTGACTTTGAAGATGTGTTTGTACTGGTGACAAGGCATTGGCTACCTGAAGAGAGTAATAGTGATTCCTGCCGGTTGCTCACACTAATACACATTTCTTAGATACTGCGGCCAGTCTGCCCTAAGTGATACGCCACTAGTTGTGTATCTTAAGTGAAATATCGTTACTCTTGCCAGGGGTTTCTTGACTTTGAAGATATGATTCTACTGGTGACGGGGCATTGGCTATCTTAAGAGAGTCATAGTGATTCCTGCCAGTTGCTCACCCAAATACCCATTTTTTACATACTGTGGCCAGTCTGCCTGAAACGATACGCCACTATTTGTGTATCTTAAAAGAAACATCGATACTCTTACCAGGGGTGTCTTGACTTTGAAGATGTGATACTACTGGCGACGAGGCGTTGTCTACCTTAAGGGAGGAATAGTTACTCCTGCCATTTGCGCACACAGATTCACACTACTTTCTTCCTGTGTGCAATCTGCCAGATGCGGTATGTCACTAATTGTGTTTCCTAACAGGGTCATCATCGCTCTGGCCAGGGTTTCTTCGAGTTTGGCGACATGAATCTCCTGGTGACGAGGCATTGGCTACCTTAAGAGAGTCATATTGATTACAGCCAGTTGCTCACCCAAATACACGTTTTTTTAGATACTGTGGCCAGTCTGCCTGAAGCGATACGCCACTACTCGTTTATCTTTAGAGAAACATCGTTACTCTTGCCTGGGGTTTCTTGACTTTGAAAATGTGATTCAACTGGTGACGAAGCTTTGGCTACCTTAAGAGAGTCATAGTGATTCCTGCCAGTAGCTCACCCAAATACACATTTTTTGGATACTGTGGCCCATCTGCTGACAGCGGTATACCACTAGTTCTTACTCCTAAGACAAACATCGTTATTCCTGCCAGGGTTTCTTGCAGTTGCTGATGTGATTGTCGTGTTGACGAAGCATTGGCTTCGTTCAGAGAGACATAGTGATTCCTGGTAGTTTCTCACCCAGATACACATTTTGTAAATACAGTGGCCAATCTGTCTGAAGCGATACGCCACTAGTTGTGTATCTTAAGAGAATTATCGTTACACTTGCCAGGGGTCTCGTGACTTTGAAATGCGATTCTACTGGTAACGGGGCATTGGCTACCTTAAGAGAGGAATAGTTACTCCTGCCATTTGCTCACACTAATTGACACCAATTTCTGTTTGTGGCCGATCTGCGAGGTGCAACATGTCACTAGTTGTGTATCCTAAGAGAGTCATTGGTCCTCCAGCCAGCGTTTCTTCGAGTTCGCTGATACGATACTCCTGGTGACGTGGCATTGGTTACCTTACCAGAATCATAGTGATTCCTGCAAGTTGCTCACACAAATACACATTTTTTATATCCTGTGGCCAGTCTGCCGGAAGCGAGATGCCACTAGTTGTGTATCTTAAGAGAATCGTCGTTACTCTTTCCAGGTATTTCTTAACTTTGTAGATGTCATTCTACTGGTGACGAGGCATTGGCTACCTTAAGAGAGTCATAGTGATTCTTGCCAGTTGCTCACCCAAATACACATTTCTTAGATAGTGTGGCCAGTCTGCCCAAACCGATATGCCACTAGTAGTTTATCTGTAGAGATATAACGTTCCTCCTGCCAGGGGTTTCTTGACATTGAAGATGTTATAATACTGGTTACGAGGCGTTGTCTACCGTAAGAGAGGATTAGTAACTCCTGCCATTTGCTCACACACATTCACACTTCTTTCATCCTGTGGGCAATCTGCCAGATGCGATATGTCACTTGTTGCGAATCTTAACAGATTCATCGTTGCTCTTGCCAGGGATTCTTCGAGTTTGTTGATACGATTCTCCTGGTGACGAGGCATTGGTTACCTTACGAGTGTCATAATGATTCCTGCAAGTTGCTCACCCAAATAAACATTATTTAGATACTGTGGCCAGTCTACCGCAAGCGATACGCCACTAGTTGTGTATCTTAAGAGAAACCTCGTTACACTTGCCAGGGGTTTCTTGACTTTCAAGATGTGATTCTGCTGGTGACGAACCATTGGCTACCTTAAGAGATTCATAGTGATTCCTGCCAGTTGCTCACCAACGACACATTTTTTACGTACTGTTGCCAGTCTGCCCAAATCGATACGCCACTCTTTGTGTATCTTAAGAGAAACATCATTACTCTTGCCAGGGATTTCTTGACTTTGGAGATGTAATTCAACTGGTGACGAGGCGTTGTCTACCTTAAGAGACTCATAGTGATTCCAGCCAGTTGCTTACTGAAATACACACTTTTTAGATACTGTGGCCAGTTTGCCCAAAGCGCTATGCCACTATTCATTTATCATAAGACAAACATCGTTATTGCTGCAAGGAGTTTCTTGCAGTTGCTGATGTGATTCTACTCGTTACGAAGGATTGGCTTCCTTAAGACAGTCATAGTGACTCCTGCTAGTTGCTCACCGAAATACACATTTTTTAAACACTGTGGCCAGTCTGCCTGATGCGATACGCCACTAGTTGAATACCTTAAGAGATACATCGTTACTCTTGCCAGGGTTTTCTTGAAGTTGCTGATGTGATTCTCGCTGGTGACGAGGCATTGGCTACCTTAAGAGAGTCATGGTAATTCCTGCTAGTTGCTCACCGAAATACACATTTTCTAGATACAGTGGCCCGTCTGCCTGAAGCGATACGCCACCTGTTGTGTATGTTAAAAGATTTATCGTTCCTCTTACCAGGGGTTTCTTGACTTTGAAGATGTGTTTGTACTGGTGACAAGGCATTGGCTACCTGAAGAGAGTAATAGTGATTCCTGCCGGTTGCTCACACTAATACACATTTCTTAGATACTGCGGCCAGTCTGCCCTAAGTGATACGCCACTAGTTGTGTATCTTAAGTGAAATATCGTTACTCTTGCCAGGGGTTTCTTGACTTTGAAGATATGATTCTACTGGTGACGGGGCATTGGCTATCTTAAGAGAGTCATAGTGATTCCTGCCAGTTGCTCACCCAAATACCCATTTTTTACATACTGTGGCCAGTCTGCCTGAAACGATACGCCACTATTTGTGTATCTTAAAAGAAACATCGATACTCTTACCAGGGGTGTCTTGACTTTGAAGATGTGATACTACTGGCGACGAGGCGTTGTCTACCTTAAGGGAGGAATAGTTACTCCTGCCATTTGCGCACACAGATTCACACTACTTTCTTCCTGTGTGCAATCTGCCAGATGCGGTATGTCACTAATTGTGTTTCCTAACAGGGTCATCATCGCTCTGGCCAGGGTTTCTTCGAGTTTGGCGACATGAATCTCCTGGTGACGAGGCATTGGCTACCTTAAGAGAGTCATATTGATTACAGCCAGTTGCTCACCCAAATACACGTTTTTTTAGATACTGTGGCCAGTCTGCCTGAAGCGATACGCCACTACTCGTTTATCTTTAGAGAAACATCGTTACTCTTGCCTGGGGTTTCTTGACTTTGAAAATGTGATTCAACTGGTGACGAAGCTTTGGCTACCTTAAGAGAGTCATAGTGATTCCTGCCAGTAGCTCACCCAAATACACATTTTTTGGATACTGTGGCCCATCTGCTGACAGCGGTATACCACTAGTTCTTACTCCTAAGACAAACATCGTTATTCCTGCCAGGGTTTCTTGCAGTTGCTGATGTGATTGTCGTGTTGACGAAGCATTGGCTTCGTTCAGAGAGACATAGTGATTCCTGGTAGTTTCTCACCCAGATACACATTTTGTAAATACAGTGGCCAATCTGTCTGAAGCGATACGCCACTAGTTGTGTATCTTAAGAGAATTATCGTTACACTTGCCAGGGGTCTCGTGACTTTGAAATGCGATTCTACTGGTAACGGGGCATTGGCTACCTTAAGAGAGGAATAGTTACTCCTGCCATTTGCTTACACAAATTGACACCAATTTCTGTTTGTGGCCGATCTGCGAGGTGCAACATGTCACTAGTTGTGTATCCTAAGAGAGTCATTGGTCCTCCAGCCAGCGTTTCTTCGAGTTCGCTGATACGATACTCCTGGTGACGTGGCATTGGTTACCTTAACAGAATCATAGTGATTCCTGCAAGTTGCTCACACAAATACACATTTTTTATATACTGTGGCCAGTCTGCCGGAAGCGATATGCCACTAGTTGTGTATCTTAAGAGAATCGTCGTTACTCTTTCCAGGTATTTCTTAACTTTGTAGATGTCATTCTACTGGTGACGAGGCATTGGCTACCTTAAGAGAGTCATAGTGATTCTTGCCAGTTGCTCACCCAAATACACATTTCTTAGATAGTGTGGGCAGTCTGCCCAAACCGATATGCCACTAGTAGTTTATCTGTAGAGATATAATGTTCCTCCTGCCAGGGGTTTCTTGACATTGAAGGTGTTATACTACTGGTTACGAGGCGTTGTCTACCGTAAGAGAGGATTAGTAACTCCTGCCATTTGCTCATACACATTCACACTTCTTTCATCCTGTGGGCAATCTGCCAGATGCGATATGTCACTTGTTGCGAATCTTAACAGATTCATCGTTGCTCTTGCCAGGCTTTCTTCGAGTTTGTTGATACGATTCTCCTGGTGACGAGGCATTGGTTACCTTACGAGTGTCATAATGATTCCTGCAAGTTGCTCACCCAAATAAACATTATTTAGATACTGTGGCCAGTCTACCGCAAGCGATACGCCACTAGTTGTGTATCTTAAGAGAAACCTCGTTACACTTGCCAGGGGTTTCTTGACTTTCAAGATGTGATTCTGCTGGTGACGAACCATTGGCTACCTTAAGAGATTCATAGTGATTCCTGCCAGTTGCTCACCAACGACACATTTTTTACGTACTGTTGCCAGTCTGCCCAAATCGATACGCCACTCTTTGTGTATCTTAAGAGAAACATCATTACTCTTGCCAGGGATTTCTTGACTTTGGAGATGTAATTCAACTGGTGACGAGGCGTTGTCTACCTTAAGAGACTCATAGTGATTCCAGCCAGTTGCTTACTGAAATACACACTTTTTAGATACTGTGGCCAGTTTGCCCAAAGCGCTATGCCACTATTCATTTATCATAAGACAAACATCGTTATTGCTGCAAGGAGTTTCTTGCAGTTGCTGATGTGATTCTACTCGTTACGAAGGATTGGCTTCCTTAAGACAGTCATAGTGATTCCTGCTAGTTGCTCACCGAAATACACATTTTTTAGACACTGTGGCCAGTCTGCCTGATGCGATACGCCACTAGTTGAATACCTTAAGAGATACATCGTTACTCTTGCCAGGGTTTTCTTGAAGTTGCTGATGTGATTCTCGCTGGTGACGAGGCATTGGCTACCTTAAGAGAGTCATGGTAATTCCTGCTAGTTGCTCACCGAAATACACATTTTCTAGATACAGTGGCCCGTCTGCCTGAAGCGATACGCCACCTGTTGTGTATGTTAAAAGATTTATCGTTCCTCTTACCAGGGGTTTCTTGACTTTGAAGATGTGTTTGTACTGATGACAAGGCATTGGCTACCTGAAGAGAGTAATAGTGATTCCTGCCGGTTGCTCACACTAATAAACATTTCTTAGATACTGCGGCCAGTCTGCCCTAAGTGATACGCCACTAGTTGTGTATCTTAAGTGAAATATCGTTACTCTTGCCAGGGGTTTCTTGACTTTGAAGATATGATTCTACTGGTGACGGGGCATTGGCTATCTTAAGAGAGTCATAGTGATTCCTGCCAGTTGCTCACCCAAATACCCATTTTTTACATACTGTGGCCAGTCTGCCTGAAACGATACGCCACTATTTGTGTATCTTAAAAGAAACATCGATACTCTTACCAGGGGTGTCTTGACTTTGAAGATGTGATACTACTGGCGACGAGGCGTTGTCTACCTTAAGGGAGGAATAGTTACTCCTGCCATTTGCGCACACAGATTCACACTACTTTCTTCCTGTGTGCAATCTGCCAGATGCGGTATGTCACTAATTGTGTTTCCTAACAGGGTCATCATCGCTCTGGCCAGGGTTTCTTCGAGTTTGGCGACATGAATCTCCTGGTGACGAGGCATTGGCTACCTTAAGAGAGTCATATTGATTACAGCCAGTTGCTCACCCAAATACACGTTTTTTTAGATACTGTGGCCAGTCTGCCTGAAGCGATACGCCACTACTCGTTTATCTTTAGAGAAACATCGTTACTCTTGCCTGGGGTTTCTTGACTTTGAAAATGTGATTCAACTGGTGACGAAGCTTTGGCTACCTTAAGAGAGTCATAGTGATTCCTGCCAGTAGCTCACCCAAATACACATTTTTTGGATACTGTGGCCCATCTGCTGACAGCGGTATACCACTAGTTCTTACTCCTAAGACAAACATCGTTATTCCTGCCAGGGTTTCTTGCAGTTGCTGATGTGATTGTCGTGTTGACGAAGCATTGGCTTCGTTCAGAGAGACATAGTGATTCCTGGTAGTTTCTCACCCAGATACACATTTTGTAAATACAGTGGCCAATCTGTCTGAAGCGATACGCCACTAGTTGTGTATCTTAAGAGAATTATCGTTACACTTGCCAGGGGTCTCGTGACTTTGAAATGCGATTCTACTGGTAACGGGGCATTGGCTACCTTAAGAGAGGAATAGTTACTCCTGCCATTTGCTCACACAAATTGACACCAATTTCTGTTTGTGGCCGATCTGCGAGGTGCAACATGTCACTAGTTGTGTATCCTAAGAGAGTCATTGGTCCTCCAGCCAGCGTTTCTTCGAGTTCGCTGATACGATACTCCTGGTGACGTGGCATTGGTTACCTTAACAGAATCATAGTGATTCCTGCAAGTTGCTCACACAAATACACATTTTTTATATACTGTGGCCAGTCTGCCGGAAGCGATATGCCACTAGTTGTGTATCTTAAGAGAATCGTCGTTACTCTTTCCAGGTATTTCTTAACTTTGTAGATGTCATTCTACTGGTGACGAGGCATTGGCTACCTTAAGAGAGTCATAGTGATTCTTGCCAGTTGCTCACCCAAATACACATTTCTTAGATAGTGTGGGCAGTCTGCCCAAACCGATATGCCACTAGTAGTTTATCTGTAGAGATATAATGTTCCTCCTGCCAGGGGTTTCTTGACATTGAAGGTGTTATACTACTGGTTACGAGGCGTTGTCTACCGTAAGAGAGGATTAGTAACTCCTGCCATTTGCTCATACACATTCACACTTCTTTCATCCTGTGGGCAATCTGCCAGATGCGATATGTCACTTGTTGCGAATCTTAACAGATTCATCGTTGCTCTTGCCAGGCTTTCTTCGAGTTTGTTGATACGATTCTCCTGGTGACGAGGCATTGGTTACCTTACGAGTGTCATAATGATTCCTGCAAGTTGCTCACCCAAATAAACATTATTTAGATACTGTGGCCAGTCTACCGCAAGCGATACGCCACTAGTTGTGTATCTTAAGAGAAACCTCGTTACACTTGCCAGGGGTTTCTTGACTTTCAAGATGTGATTCTGCTGGTGACGAACCATTGGCTACCTTAAGAGATTCATAGTGATTCCTGCCAGTTGCTCACCAACGACACATTTTTTACGTACTGTTGCCAGTCTGCCCAAATCGATACGCCACTCTTTGTGTATCTTAAGAGAAACATCATTACTCTTGCCAGGGATTTCTTGACTTTGGAGATGTAATTCAACTGGTGACGAGGCGTTGTCTACCTTAAGAGACTCATAGTGATTCCAGCCAGTTGCTTACTCAAATACACACTTTTTAGATACTGTGGCCAGTTTGCCCAAAGCGCTATGCCACTATTCATTTATCATAAGACAAACATCGTTATTGCTGCAAGGAGTTTCTTGCAGTTGCTGATGTGATTCTACTCGTTACGAAGGATTGGCTTCCTTAAGACAGTCATAGTGATTCCTGCTAGTTGCTCACCGAAATACACATTTTTAGACACTGTGGCCAGTCTGCCTGATGCGATACGCCACTAGTTGAATACCTTAAGAGATACATCGTTACTCTTGCCAGGGTTTTCTTGAAGTTGCTGATGTGATTCTCGCTGGTGACGAGGCATTGGCTACCTTAAGAGAGTCATGGTAATTCCTGCTAGTTGCTCACCGAAATACACATTTTCTAGATACAGTGGCCCGTCTGCCTGAAGCGATACGCCACCTGTTGTGTATGTTAAAAGATTTATCGTTCCTCTTACCAGGGGTTTCTTGACTTTGAAGATGTGTTTGTACTGATGACAAGGCATTGGCTACCTGAAGAGAGTAATAGTGATTCCTGCCGGTTGCTCACACTAATAAACATTTCTTAGATACTGCGGCCAGTCTGCCCTAAGTGATACGCCACTAGTTGTGTATCTTAAGTGAAATATCGTTACTCTTGCCAGGGGTTTCTTGACTTTGAAGATATGATTCTACTGGTGACGGGGCATTGGCTATCTTAAGAGAGTCATAGTGATTCCTGCCAGTTGCTCACCCAAATACCCATTTTTTACATACTGTGGCCAGTCTGCCTGAAACGATACGCCACTATTTGTGTATCTTAAAAGAAACATCGATACTCTTACCAGGGGTGTCTTGACTTTGAAGATGTGATACTACTGGCGACGAGGCGTTGTCTACCTTAAGGGAGGAATAGTTACTCCTGCCATTTGCGCACACAGATTCACACTACTTTCTTCCTGTGTGCAATCTGCCAGATGCGGTATGTCACTAATTGTGTTTCCTAACAGGGTCATCATCGCTCTGGCCAGGGTTTCTTCGAGTTTGGCGACATGAATCTCCTGGTGACGAGGCATTGGCTACCTTAAGAGAGTCATATTGATTACAGCCAGTTGCTCACCCAAATACACGTTTTTTTAGATACTGTGGCCAGTCTGCCTGAAGCGATACGCCACTACTCGTTTATCTTTAGAGAAACATCGTTACTCTTGCCTGGGGTTTCTTGACTTTGAAAATGTGATTCAACTGGTGACGAAGCTTTGGCTACCTTAAGAGAGTCATAGTGATTCCTGCCAGTAGCTCACCCAAATACACATTTTTTGGATACTGTGGCCCATCTGCTGACAGCGGTATACCACTAGTTCTTACTCCTAAGACAAACATCGTTATTCCTGCCAGGGTTTCTTGCAGTTGCTGATGTGATTGTCGTGTTGACGAAGCATTGGCTTCGTTCAGAGAGACATAGTGATTCCTGGTAGTTTCTCACCCAGATACACATTTTGTAAATACAGTGGCCAATCTGTCTGAAGCGATACGCCACTAGTTGTGTATCTTAAGAGAATTATCGTTACACTTGCCAGGGGTCTCGTGACTTTGAAATGCGATTCTACTGGTAACGGGGCATTGGCTACCTTAAGAGAGGAATAGTTACTCCTGCCATTTGCTCACACAAATTGACACCAATTTCTGTTTGTGGCCGATCTGCGAGGTGCAACATGTCACTAGTTGTGTATCCTAAGAGAGTCATTGGTCCTCCAGCCAGCGTTTCTTCGAGTTCGCTGATACGATACTCCTGGTGACGTGGCATTGGTTACCTTAACAGAATCATAGTGATTCCTGCAAGTTGCTCACACAAATACACATTTTTTATATACTGTGGCCAGTCTGCCGGAAGCGATATGCCACTAGTTGTGTATCTTAAGAGAATCGTCGTTACTCTTTCCAGGTATTTCTTAACTTTGTAGATGTCATTCTACTGGTGACGAGGCATTGGCTACCTTAAGAGAGTCATAGTGATTCTTGCCAGTTGCTCACCCAAATACACATTTCTTAGATAGTGTGGGCAGTCTGCCCAAACCGATATGCCACTAGTAGTTTATCTGTAGAGATATAATGTTCCTCCTGCCAGGGGTTTCTTGACATTGAAGATGTTATACTACTGGTTACGAGGCGTTGTCTACCGTAAGAGAGGATTAGTAACTCCTGCCATTTGCTCATACACATTCACACTTCTTTCATCCTGTGGGCAATCTGCCAGATGCGATATGTCACTTGTTGCGAATCTTAACAGATTCATCGTTGCTCTTGCCAGGCTTTCTTCGAGTTTGTTGATACGATTCTCCTGGTGACGAGGCATTGGTTACCTTACGAGTGTCATAATGATTCCTGCAAGTTGCTCACCCAAATAAACATTATTTAGATACTGTGGCCAGTCTACCGCAAGCGATACGCCACTAGTTGTGTATCTTAAGAGAAACCTCGTTACACTTGCCAGGGGTTTCTTGACTTTCAAGATGTGATTCTGCTGGTGACGAACCATTGGCTACCTTAAGAGATTCATAGTGATTCCTGCCAGTTGCTCACCAACGACACATTTTTTACGTACTGTTGCCAGTCTGCCCAAATCGATACGCCACTCTTTGTGTATCTTAAGAGAAACATCATTACTCTTGCCAGGGATTTCTTGACTTTGGAGATGTAATTCAACTGGTGACGAGGCGTTGTCTACCTTAAGAGACTCATAGTGATTCCAGCCAGTTGCTTACTCAAATACACACTTTTTAGATACTGTGGCCAGTTTGCCCAAAGCGCTATGCCACTATTCATTTATCATAAGACAAACATCGTTATTGCTGCAAGGAGTTTCTTGCAGTTGCTGATGTGATTCTACTCGTTACGAAGGATTGGCTTCCTTAAGACAGTCATAGTGATTCCTGCTAGTTGCTCACCGAAATACACATTTTTTAGACACTGTGGCCAGTCTGCCTGATGCGATACGCCACTAGTTGAATACCTTAAGAGATACATCGTTACTCTTGCCAGGGTTTTCTTGAAGTTGCTGATGTGATTCTCGCTGGTGACGAGGCATTGGCTACCTTAAGAGAGTCATGGTAATTCCTGCTAGTTGCTCACCGAAATACACATTTTCTAGATACAGTGGCCCGTCTGCCTGAAGCGATACGCCACCTGTTGTGTATGTTAAAAGATTTATCGTTCCTCTTACCAGGGGTTTCTTGACTTTGAAGATGTGTTTGTACTGATGACAAGGCATTGGCTACCTGAAGAGAGTAATAGTGATTCCTGCCGGTTGCTCACACTAATAAACATTTCTTAGATACTGCGGCCAGTCTGCCCTAAGTGATACGCCACTAGTTGTGTATCTTAAGTGAAATATCGTTACTCTTGCCAGGGGTTTCTTGACTTTGAAGATATGATTCTACTGGTGACGGGGCATTGGCTATCTTAAGAGAGTCATAGTGATTCCTGCCAGTTGCTCACCCAAATACCCATTTTTTACATACTGTGGCCAGTCTGCCTGAAGCGATACGCCACTACTCGTTTATCTTTAGAGAAACATCGTTACTCTTGCCTGGGGTTTCTTGACTTTGAAAATGTGATTCAACTGGTGACGAAGCTTTGGCTACCTTAAGAGAGTCATAGTGATTCCTGCCAGTAGCTCACCCAAATACACATTTTTTGGATACTGTGGCCCATCTGCTGACAGCGGTATACCACTAGTTCTTACTCCTAAGACAAACATCGTTATTCCTGCCAGGGTTTCTTGCAGTTGCTGATGTGATTGTCGTGTTGACGAAGCATTGGCTTCGTTCAGAGAGACATAGTGATTCCTGGTAGTTTCTCACCCAGATACACATTTTGTAAATACAGTGGCCAATCTGTCTGAAGCGATACGCCACTAGTTGTGTATCTTAAGAGAATTATCGTTACACTTGCCAGGGGTCTCGTGACTTTGAAATGCGATTCTACTGGTAACGGGGCATTGGCTACCTTAAGAGAGGAATAGTTACTCCTGCCATTTGCTCACACAAATTGACACCAATTTCTGTTTGTGGCCGATCTGCGAGGTGCAACATGTCACTAGTTGTGTATCCTAAGAGAGTCATTGGTCCTCCAGCCAGCGTTTCTTCGAGTTCGCTGATACGATACTCCTGGTGACGTGGCATTGGTTACCTTAACAGAATCATAGTGATTCCTGCAAGTTGCTCACACAAATACACATTTTTTATATACTGTGGCCAGTCTGCCGGAAGCGATATGCCACTAGTTGTGTATCTTAAGAGAATCGTCGTTACTCTTTCCAGGTATTTCTTAACTTTGTAGATGTCATTCTACTGGTGACGAGGCATTGGCTACCTTAAGAGAGTCATAGTGATTCTTGCCAGTTGCTCACCCAAATACACATTTCTTAGATAGTGTGGCCAGTCTGCCCAAACCGATACGCCACTAGTAGTTTATCTGTAGAGATATAACGTTCCTCCTGCCAGGGGTTTCTTGACATTGAAGATGTTATACTACTGGTTACGAGGCGTTGTCTACCGTAAGAGAGGATTAGTAACTCCTGCCATTTGCTCACACACATTCACACTTCTTTCATCCTGTGGGCAATCTGCCAGATGCGATATGTCACTTGTTGTGAATCTTAACAGATTCATCGTTGCTCTTGCCAGGGTTTCTTCGAGTTTGTTGATACGATTCTCCTGGTGACGAGGCATTGGTTACCTTACGAGTGTCATAATGATTCCTGCAAGTTGCTCACCCAAATAAACATTATTTAGATACTGTGGCCAGTCTACCGCAAGCGATACGCCACTAGTTGTGTATCTTAAGAGAAACCTCGTTACACTTGCCAGGGGTTTCTTGACTTTCAAGATGTGATTCTGCTGGTGACGAACCATTGGCTACCTTAAGAGATTCATAGTGATTCCTGCCAGTTGCTCACCAACGACACATTTTTTACGTACTGTTGCCAGTCTGCCCAAATCGATACGCCACTCTTTGTGTATCTTAAGAGAAACATCATTACTCTTGCCAGGGATTTCTTGACTTTGGAGATGTAATTCAACTGGTGACGAGGCGTTGTCTACCTTAAGAGACTCATAGTGATTCCAGCCAGTTGCTTACTCAAATACACACTTTTTAGATACTGTGGCCAGTTTGCCCAAAGCGCTATGCCACTATTCATTTATCATAAGACAAACATCGTTATTGCTGCAAGGAGTTTCTTGCAGTTGCTGATGTGATTCTACTCGTTACGAAGGATTGGCTTCCTTAAGACAGTCATAGTGATTCCTGCTAGTTGCTCACCGAAATACACATTTTTTAGACACTGTGGCCAGTCTGCCTGATGCGATACGCCACTAGTTGAATACCTTAAGAGATACATCGTTACTCTTGCCAGGGTTTTCTTGAAGTTGCTGATGTGATTCTCGCTGGTGACGATGCATTGGCTACCTTAAGAGAGTCATGGTAATTCCTGCTAGTTGCTCACCGAAATACACATTTTCTAGATACAGTGGCCCGTCTGCCTGAAGCGATACGCCACCTGTTGTGTATGTTAAAAGATTTATCGTTCCTCTTACCAGGGGTTTCTTGACTTTGAAGATGTGTTTGTACTGGTGACAAGGCATTGGCTACCTGAAGAGAGTAATAGTGATTCCTGCCGGTTGCTCACACTAATACACATTTCTTAGATACTGCGGCCAGTCTGCCCTAAGTGATACGCCACTAGTTGTGTATCTTAAGTGAAATATCGTTACTCTTGCCAGGGGTTTCTTGACTTTGAAGATATGATTCTACTGGTGACGGGGCATTGGTTATCTTAAGAGAGTCATAGTGATTCCTGCCAGTTGCTCACCCAAATACCCATTTTTTACATACTGTGGCCAGTCTGCCTGAAACGATACGCCACTATTTGAGTATCTTAAAAGAAACATCGATACTCTTACCAGGGGTGTCTTGACTTTGAAGATGTGATACTACTGGCGACGAGGCGTTGTCTACCTTAAGGGAGGAATAGTTACTCCTGCCATTTGCGCACACAGATTCACACTACTTTCTTCCTGTGTGCAATCTGCCAGATGCGGTATGTCACTAATTGTGTTTCCTAACAGGGTCATCATCGCTCTGGCCAGGGTTTCTTCGAGTTTGGCGACATGAATCTCCTGGTGACGAGGCATTGGCTACCTTAAGAGAGTCATATTGATTACAGCCAGTTGCTCACCCAAATACACGTTTTTTTAGATACTGTGGCCAGTCTGCCTGAAGCGATACGCCACTACTCGTTTATCTTTAGAGAAACATCGTTACTCTTGCCTGGGGTTTCTTGACTTTGAAAATGTGATTCAACTGGTGACGAAGCTTTGGCTACCTTAAGAGAGTCATAGTGATTCCTGCCAGTAGCTCACCCAAATACACATTTTTTGGATACTGTGGCCCATCTGCTGACAGCGGTATACCACTAGTTCTTACTCCTAAGACAAACATCGTTATTCCTGCCAGGGTTTCTTGCAGTTGCTGATGTGATTGTCGTGTTGACGAAGCATTGGCTTCGTTCAGAGAGACATAGTGATTCCTGGTAGTTTCTCACCCAGATACACATTTTGTAAATACAGTGGCCAATCTGTCTGAAGCGATACGCCACTAGTTGTGTATCTTAAGAGAATTATCGTTACACTTGCCAGGGGTCTCGTGACTTTGAAATGCGATTCTACTGGTAACGGGGCATTGGCTACCTTAAGAGAGGAATAGTTACTCCTGCCATTTGCTCACACAAATTGACACCAATTTCTGTTTGTGGCCGATCTGCGAGGTGCAACATGTCACTAGTTGTGTATCCTAAGAGAGTCATTGGTCCTCCAGCCAGCGTTTCTTCGAGTTCGCTGATACGATACTCCTGGTGACGTGGCATTGGTTACCTTAACAGAATCATAGTGATTCCTGCAAGTTGCTCACACAAATACACATTTTTTATATACTGTGGCCAGTCTGCCGGAAGCGATATGCCACTAGTTGTGTATCTTAAGAGAATCGTCGTTACTCTTTCCAGGTATTTCTTAACTTTGTAGATGTCATTCTACTGGTGACGAGGCATTGGCTACCTTAAGAGAGTCATAGTGATTCTTGCCAGTTGCTCACCCAAATACACATTTCTTAGATAGTGTGGCCAGTCTGCCCAAACCGATACGCCACTAGTAGTTTATCTGTAGAGATATAACGTTCCTCCTGCCAGGGGTTTCTTGACATTGAAGATGTTATACTACTGGTTACGAGGCGTTGTCTACCGTAAGAGAGGATTAGTAACTCCTGCCATTTGCTCACACACATTCACACTTCTTTCATCCTGTGGGCAATCTGCCAGATGCGATATGTCACTTGTTGTGAATCTTAACAGATTCATCGTTGCTCTTGCCAGGGTTTCTTCGAGTTTGTTGATACGATTCTCCTGGTGACGAGGCATTGGTTACCTTACGAGTGTCATAATGATTCCTGCAAGTTGCTCACCCAAATAAACATTATTTAGATACTGTGGCCAGTCTACCGCAAGCGATACGCCACTAGTTGTGTATCTTAAGAGAAACCTCGTTACACTTGCCAGGGGTTTCTTGACTTTCAAGATGTGATTCTGCTGGTGACGAACCATTGGCTACCTTAAGAGATTCATAGTGATTCCTGCCAGTTGCTCACCAACGACACATTTTTTACGTACTGTTGCCAGTCTGCCCAAATCGATACGCCACTCTTTGTGTATCTTAAGAGAAACATCATTACTCTTGCCAGGGATTTCTTGACTTTGGAGATGTAATTCAACTGGTGACGAGGCGTTGTCTACCTTAAGAGACTCATAGTGATTCCAGCCAGTTGCTTACTCAAATACACACTTTTTAGATACTGTGGCCAGTTTGCCCAAAGCGCTATGCCACTATTCATTTATCATAAGACAAACATCGTTATTGCTGCAAGGAGTTTCTTGCAGTTGCTGATGTGATTCTACTCGTTACGAAGGATTGGCTTCCTTAAGACAGTCATAGTGATTCCTGCTAGTTGCTCACCGAAATACACATTTTTTAGACACTGTGGCCAGTCTGCCTGATGCGATACGCCACTAGTTGAATACCTTAAGAGATACATCGTTACTCTTGCCAGGGTTTTCTTGAAGTTGCTGATGTGATTCTCGCTGGTGACGATGCATTGGCTACCTTAAGAGAGTCATGGTAATTCCTGCTAGTTGCTCACCGAAATACACATTTTCTAGATACAGTGGCTCGTCTGCCTGAAGCGATACGCCACCTGTTGTGTATGTTAAAAGATTTATCGTTCCTCTTACCAGGGGTTTCTTGACTTTGAAGATGTGTTTGTACTGGTGACAAGGCATTGGCTACCTGAAGAGAGTAATAGTGATTCCTGCCGGTTGCTCACACTAATACACATTTCTTAGATACTGCGGCCAGTCTGCCCTAAGTGATACGCCACTAGTTGTGTATCTTAAGTGAAATATCGTTACTCTTGCCAGGGGTTTCTTGACTTTGAAGATATGATTCTACTGGTGACGGGGCATTGGCTATCTTAAGAGAGTCATAGTGATTCCTGCCAGTTGCTCACCCAAATACCCATTTTTTACATACTGTGGCCAGTCTGCCTGAAACGATACGCCACTATTTGAGTATCTTAAAAGAAACATCGATACTCTTACCAGGGGTGTCTTGACTTTGAAGATGTGATACTACTGGCGACGAGGCGTTGTCTACCTTAAGGGAGGAATAGTTACTCCTGCCATTTGCGCACACAGATTCACACTACTTTCTTCCTGTGTGCAATCTGCCAGATGCGGTATGTCACTAATTGTGTTTCCTAACAGGGTCATCATCGCTCTGGCCAGGGTTTCTTCGAGTTTGGCGACATGAATCTCCTGGTGACGAGGCATTGGCTACCTTAAGAGAGTCATATTGATTACAGCCAGTTGCTCACCCAAATACACGTTTTTTTAGATACTGTGGCCAGTCTGCCTGAAGCGATACGCCACTACTCGTTTATCTTTAGAGAAACATCGTTACTCTTGCCTGGGGTTTCTTGACTTTGAAAATGTGATTCAACTGGTGACGAAGCTTTGGCTACCTTAAGAGAGTCATAGTGATTCCTGCCAGTAGCTCACCCAAATACACATTTTTTGGATACTGTGGCCCATCTGCTGACAGCGGTATACCACTAGTTCTTACTCCTAAGACAAACATCGTTATTCCTGCCAGGGTTTCTTGCAGTTGCTGATGTGATTGTCGTGTTGACGAAGCATTGGCTTCGTTCAGAGAGACATAGTGATTCCTGGTAGTTTCTCACCCAGATACACATTTTGTAAATACAGTGGCCAATCTGTCTGAAGCGATACGCCACTAGTTGTGTATCTTAAGAGAATTATCGTTACACTTGCCAGGGGTCTCGTGACTTTGAAATGCGATTCTACTGGTAACGGGGCATTGGCTACCTTAAGAGAGGAATAGTTACTCCTGCCATTTGCTCACACAAATTGACACCAATTTCTGTTTGTGGCCGATCTGCGAGGTGCAACATGTCACTAGTTGTGTATCCTAAGAGAGTCATTGGTCCTCCAGCCAGCGTTTCTTCGAGTTCGCTGATACGATACTCCTGGTGACGTGGCATTGGTTACCTTAACAGAATCATAGTGATTCCTGCAAGTTGCTCACACAAATACACATTTTTTATATACTGTGGCCAGTCTGCCGGAAGCGATATGCCACTAGTTGTGTATCTTAAGAGAATCGTCGTTACTCTTTCCAGGTATTTCTTAACTTTGTAGATGTCATTCTACTGGTGACGAGGCATTGGCTACCTTAAGAGAGTCATAGTGATTCTTGCCAGTTGCTCACCCAAATACACATTTCTTAGATAGTGTGGCCAGTCTGCCCAAACCGATACGCCACTAGTAGTTTATCTGTAGAGATATAACGTTACTCCTGCCAGGGGTTTCTTGACATTGAAGATGTTATACTACTGGTTACGAGGCGTTGTCTACCGTAAGAGAGGATTAGTAACTCCTGCCATTTGCTCACACACATTCACACTTCTTTCATCCTGTGGGCAATCTGCCAGATGCGATATGTCACTTGTTGCGAATCTTAACAGATTCATCGTTGCTCTTGCCAGGGTTTCTTCGAGTTTGTTGATACGATTCTCCTGGTGACGAGGCATTGGTTACCTTACGAGTGTCATAATGATTCCTACAAGTTGCTCACCCAAATAAACATTATTTAGATACTGTGGCCAGTCTACCGCAAGCGATACGCCACTAGTTGTGTATCTTAAGAGAAACCTCGTTACACTTGCCAGGGGTTTCTTGACTTTCAAGATGTGATTCTGCTGGTGACGAACCATTGGCTACCTTAAGAGATTCATAGTGATTCCTGCCAGTTGCTCACCAACGACACATTTTTTACGTACTGTTGCCAGTCTGCCCAAATCGATATGCCACTCTTTGTGTATCTTAAGAGAAACATCATTACTCTTGCCAGGGATTTCTTGACTTTGGAGATGTAATTCAACTGGTGACGAGGCGTTGTCTACCTTAAGAGACTGATAGTGATTCCAGCCAGTTGCTTACTCAAATACACACTTTTTAGATACTGTGGCCAGTTTGCCCAAAGCGCTATGCCACTATTCATTTATCATAAGACAAACATCGTTATTGCTGCAAGGAGTTTCTTGCAGTTGCTGATGTGATTCTACTCGTTACGAAGGATTGGCTTCCTTAAGACAGTCATAGTGATTCCTGCTAGTTGCTCACCGAAATACACATTTTTTAGACACTGTGGCCAGTCTGCCTGATGCGATACGCCACTAGTTGAATACCTTAAGAGATACATCGTTACTCTTGCCAGGGTTTTCTTGAAGTTGCTGATGTGATTCTCGCTGGTGACGAGGCATTGGCTACCTTAAGAGAGTCATGGTAATTCCTGCTAGTTGCTCACCCAAATACACATTTTCTAGATACAGTGGCCCGTCTGCCTGAAGCGATACGCCACCTGTTGTGTATGTTAAAAGATTTATCGTTCCTCTTACCAGGGGTTTCTTGACTTTGAAGATGTGTTTGTACTGGTGACAAGGCATTGGCTACCTGAAGAGAGTAATAGTGATTCCTGCCGGTTGCACACACTAATACACATTTCTTAGATACTGCGGCCAGTCTGCCCTAAGTGATACGCCACTAGTTGTGTATCTTAAGTGAAATATCGTTACTCTTGCCAGGGGTTTCTTGACCTTGAAGATATGATTCTACTGGTGACGGGGCATTGGCTATCTTAAGAGAGTCATAGTGATACCTGCCAGTTGCTCACCCAAATACCCATTTTTTACATACTGTGGCCAGTCTGCCTGAAACGATACGCCACTATTTGTGTATCTTAAAAGAAACATCGATACTCTTACCAGGGGTGTCTTGACTTTGAAGATGTGATACTACTGGCGACGAGGCGTTGTCTACCTTAAGGGAGGAATAGTTACTCCTGCCATTTGCGCACACAGATTCACACTACTTTCTTCCTGTGTGCAATCTGCCAGATGCGGTATGTCACTAATTGTGTTTCCTAACAGGGTCATCATCGCTCTGGCCAGGGTTTCTTCGAGTTTGGCGACATGAATCTCCTGGTGACGAGGCATTGGCTACCTTAAGAGAGTCATATTGATTACAGCCAGTTGCTCACCCAAATACACGTTTTTTTAGATACTGTGGCCAGTCTGCCTGAAGCGATACGCCACTACTCGTTTATCTTTAGAGAAACATCGTTACTCTTGCCTGGGGTTTCTTGACTTTGAAAATGTGATTCAACTGGTGACGAAGCTTTGGCTACCTTAAGAGAGTCATAGTGATTCCTGCCAGTAGCTCACACAAATACACATTTTTTGGATACTGTGGCCCATCTGCTGACAGCGGTATACCACTAGTTCTTACTCCTAAGACAAACATCGTTATTCCTGCCAGGGTTTCTTGCAGTTGCTGATGTGATTGTCGTGTAGACGAAGCATTGGCTTCGTACAGAGAGACATAGTGATTCCTGGTAGTTTCTCACCCAGATACACATTTTGTAAATACAGTGGCCAATCTGTCTGAAGCGATACGCCACTAGTTGTGTATCTTAAGAGAATTATCGTTACACTTGCCAGGGGTCTCGTGACTTTGAAATGCAATTCTACTGGTAACGGGGCATTGGCTACCTTAAGAGAGGAATAGTTACTCCTGCCATTTGCTCACACAAATTGACACCAATTTCTGTTTGTGGCCGATCTGCGAGGTGCAACATGTCACTAGTTGTGTATCCTAAGAGAGTCATTGGTCCTCCAGCCAGCGTTTCTTCGAGTTCGCTGATACGATACTCCTGGTGACGTGGCATTGGTTACCTTAACAGAATCATAGTGATTCCTGCAAGTTGCTCACACAAATACACATTTTTTATATACTGTGGCCAGTCTGCCGGAAGCGATATGCCACTAGTTGTGTATCTTAAGAGAATCGTCGTTACTCTTTCCAGGTATTTCTTAACTTTGTAGATGTCATTCTACTGGTGACGAGGCATTGGCTACCTTAAGAGAGTCATAGTGATTCTTGCCAGTTGCTCACCCAAATACACATTTCTTAGATAGTGTGGCCAGTCTGCCCAAACCGATACGCCACTAGTAGTTTATCTGTAGAGATATAACGTTACTCCTGCCAGGGGTTTCTTGACATTGAAGATGTTATACTACTGGTTACGAGGCGTTGTCTACCGTAAGAGAGGATTAGTAACTCCTGCCATTTGCTCACACACATTCACACTTCTTTCATCCTGTGGGCAATCTGCCAGATGCGATATGTCACTTGTTGCGAATCTTAACAGATTCATCGTTGCTCTTGCCAGGGTTTCTTCGAGTTTGTTGATACGATTCTCCTGGTGACGAGGCATTGGTTACCTTACGAGTGTCATAATGATTCCTACAAGTTGCTCACCCAAATAAACATTATTTAGATACTGTGGCCAGTCTACCGCAAGCGATACGCCACTAGTTGTGTATCTTAAGAGAAACCTCGTTACAC
This sequence comes from Schistocerca piceifrons, assembly GCF_021461385.2. NCBI lineage: Eukaryota > Metazoa > Arthropoda > Insecta > Orthoptera > Acrididae > Schistocerca > Schistocerca piceifrons. The sequence goes on along the minus strand of NC_060149.1, from coordinate 870,336,733 downwards.
TTGCCAGGGGTTTCTTGACTTTCAAGATGTGATTCTGCTGGTGACGAACCATTGGCTACCTTAAGAGATTCATAGTGATTCCTGCCAGTTGCTCACCAACGACACATTTTTTACGTACTGTTGCCAGTCTGCCCAAATCGATATGCCACTCTTTGTGTATCTTAAGAGAAACATCATTACTCTTGCCAGGGATTTCTTGACTTTGGAGATGTAATTCAACTGGTGACGAGGCGTTGTCTACCTTAAGAGACTGATAGTGATTCCAGCCAGTTGCTTACTCAAATACACACTTTTTAGATACTGTGGCCAGTTTGCCCAAAGCGCTATGCCACTATTCATTTATCATAAGACAAACATCGTTATTGCTGCAAGGAGTTTCTTGCAGTTGCTGATGTGATTCTACTCGTTACGAAGGATTGGCTTCCTTAAGACAGTCATAGTGATTCCTGCTAGTTGCTCACCGAAATACACATTTTTTAGACACTGTGGCCAGTCTGCCTGATGCGATACGCCACTAGTTGAATACCTTAAGAGATACATCGTTACTCTTGCCAGGGTTTTCTTGAAGTTGCTGATGTGATTCTCGCTGGTGACGAGGCATTGGCTACCTTAAGAGAGTCATGGTAATTCCTGCTAGTTGCTCACCCAAATACACATTTTCTAGATACAGTGGCCCGTCTGCCTGAAGCGATACGCCACCTGTTGTGTATGTTAAAAGATTTATCGTTCCTCTTACCAGGGGTTTCTTGACTTTGAAGATGTGTTTGTACTGGTGACAAGGCATTGGCTACCTGAAGAGAGTAATAGTGATTCCTGCCGGTTGCACACACTAATACACATTTCTTAGATACTGCGGCCAGTCTGCCCTAAGTGATACGCCACTAGTTGTGTATCTTAAGTGAAATATCGTTACTCTTGCCAGGGGTTTCTTGACCTTGAAGATATGATTCTACTGGTGACGGGGCATTGGCTATCTTAAGAGAGTCATAGTGATACCTGCCAGTTGCTCACCCAAATACCCATTTTTTACATACTGTGGCCAGTCTGCCTGAAACGATACGCCACTATTTGTGTATCTTAAAAGAAACATCGATACTCTTACCAGGGGTGTCTTGACTTTGAAGATGTGATACTACTGGCGACGAGGCGTTGTCTACCTTAAGGGAGGAATAGTTACTCCTGCCATTTGGGCACACAGATTCACACTACTTTCTTCCTGTGTGCAATCTGCCAGATGCGGTATGTCACTAATTGTGTTTCCTAACAGGGTCATCATCGCTCTGGCCAGGGTTTCTTCGAGTTTGGCGACATGAATCTCCTGGTGACGAGGCATTGGCTACCTTAAGAGAGTCATATTGATTACAGCCAGTTGCTCACCCAAATACACGTTTTTTTAGATACTGTGGCCAGTCTGCCTGAAGCGATACGCCACTACTCGTTTATCTTTAGAGAAACATCGTTACTCTTGCCTGGGGTTTCTTGACTTTGAAAATGTGATTCAACTGGTGACGAAGCTTTGGCTACCTTAAGAGAGTCATAGTGATTCCTGCCAGTAGCTCACACAAATACACATTTTTTGGATACTGTGGCCCATCTGCTGACAGCGGTATACCACTAGTTCTTACTCCTAAGACAAACATCGTTATTCCTGCCAGGGTTTCTTGCAGTTGCTGATGTGATTGTCGTGTAGACGAAGCATTGGCTTCGTACAGAGAGACATAGTGATTCCTGGTAGTTTCTCACCCAGATACACATTTTGTAAATACAGTGGCCAATCTGTCTGAAGCGATACGCCACTAGTTGTGTATCTTAAGAGAATTATCGTTACACTTGCCAGGGGTCTCGTGACTTTGAAATGCAATTCTACTGGTAACGGGGCATTGGCTACCTTAAGAGAGGAATAGTTACTCCTGCCATTTGCTCACACAAATTGACACCAATTTCTGTTTGTGGCCGATCTGCGAGGTGCAACATGTCACTAGTTGTGTATCCTAAGAGAGTCATTGGTCCTCCAGCCAGCGTTTCTTCGAGTTCGCTGATACGATACTCCTGGTGACGTGGCATTGGTTACCTTAACAGAATCATAGTGATTCCTGCAAGTTGCTCACACAAATACACATTTTTTATATACTGTGGCCAGTCTGCCGGAAGCGATATGCCACTAGTTGTGTATCTTAAGAGAATCGTCGTTACTCTTTCCAGGTATTTCTTAACTTTGTAGATGTCATTCTACTGGTGACGAGGCATTGGCTACCTTAAGAGAGTCATAGTGATTCTTGCCAGTTGCTCACCCAAATACACATTTCTTAGATAGTGTGGCCAGTCTGCCCAAACCGATACGCCACTAGTAGTTTTTCTGTAGAGATATAACGTTCCTCCTGCCAGGGGTTTCTTGACATTGAAGATGTTATACTACTGGTTACGAGGCGTTGTCTACCGTAAGAGAGGATTAGTAACTCCTGCCATTTGCTCACACACATTCACACTTCTTTCATCCTGTGGGCAATCTGCCAGATGCGATATGTCACTTGTTGCGAATCTTAACAGATTCATCGTAGCTCTTGCCAGGGTTTCTTCGAGTTTGTTGATACGATTCTCCTGGTGACGAGGCATTGGTTACCTTACGAGTGTCATAATGATTCCTGCAAGTTGCTCACCCAAATAAACATTATTTAGATACTGTGGCCACTCTACCGCAAGCGATACGCCACTAGTTGTGTATCTTAAGAGAAACCTCGTTACACTTGCCAGGGGTTTCTTGACTTTCAAGATGTGATTCTGATGGTGACGAACCATTGGCTACCTTAAGAGATTCATAGTGATTCCTGCCAGTTGCTCACCAACGACACATTTTTTACGTACTGTTGCCAGTCTGCCCAAATCGATACGCCACTCTTTGTGTATCTTAAGAGAAACATCATTACTCTTGCCAGGGATTTCTTGACTTTGGAGATGTAATTCAACTGGTGACGAGGCGTTGTCTACCTTAAGAGACTCATAGTGATTCCAGCCAGTTGCTTACTCAAATACACACTTTTTAGATACTGTGGCCAGTTTGCCCAAAGCGCTATGCCACTATTCATTTATCATAAGACAAACATCGTTATTGCTGCAAGGAGTTTCTTGCAGTTGCTGATGTGATTCTACTCGTTACGAAGGATTGGCTTCCTTAAGACAGTCATAGTGATTCCTGCTAGTTGCTCACCGAAATACACATTTTTTAGACACTGTGGCCAGTCTGCCTGATGCGATACGCCACTAGTTGAATACCTTAAGAGATACATCGTTACTCTTGCCAGGGTTTTCTTGAAGTTGCTGATGTGATTCTCGCTGGTGACGAGGCATTGGCTACCTTAAGAGAGTCATGGTGATTCCTGCTAGTTGCTCACCCAAATACACATTTTCTAGATACAGTGGCCCGTCTGCCTGAAGCGATACGCCACCTGTTGTGTATGTTAAAAGATTTATCGTTCCTCTTACCAGGGGTTTCTTGACTTTGAAGATGTGTTTGTACTGGTGACAAGGCATTGGCTACCTGAAGAGAGTAATAGTGATTCCTGCCGGTTGCTCACACTAATACACATTTCTTAGATACTGCGGCCAGTCTGCCCTAAGTGATACGCCACTAGTTGTGTATCTTAAGTGAAATATCGTTACTCTTGCCAGGGGTTTCTTGACTTTGAAGATATGATTCTACTGGTGACGGGGCATTGGCTATCTTAAGAGAGTCATAGTGATACCTGCCAGTTGCTCACCCAAATACCCATTTTTTACATACTGTGGCCAGTCTGCCTGAAACGATACGCCACTATTTGTGTATCTTAAAAGAAACATCGATACTCTTACCAGGGGTGTCTTGACTTTGAAGATGTGATACTACTGGCGACGAGGCGTTGTCTACCTTAAGGGAGGAATAGTTACTCCTGCCATTTGCGCACACAGATTCACACTACTTTCTTCCTGTGTGCAATCTGCCAGATGCGGTATGTCACTAATTGTGTTTCCTAACAGGGTCATCATCGCTCTGGCCAGGGTTTCTTCGAGTTTGGCGACATGAATCTCCTGGTGACGAGGCATTGGCTACCTTAAGAGAGTCATATTGATTACAGCCAGTTGCTCACCCAAATACACGTTTTTTTAGATACTGTGGCCAGTCTGCCTGAAGCGATACGCCACTACTCGTTTATCTTTAGAGAAACATCGTTACTCTTGCCTGGGGTTTCTTGACTTTGAAAATGTGATTCAACTGGTGACGAAGCTTTGGCTACCTTAAGAGAGTCATAGTGATTCCTGCCAGTTGCTCACCCAAATACACATTTTTTGGATACTGTGGCCCATCTGCTGACAGCGGTATACCACTAGTTCTTACTCCTAAGACAAACATCGTTATTCCTGCCAGGGTTTCTTGCAGTTGCTGATGTGATTGTCGTGTAGACGAAGCATTGGCTTCGTACAGAGAGACATAGTGATTCCTGGTAGTTTCTCACCCAGATACACATTTTGTAAATACAGTGGCCAATCTGTCTGAAGCGATACGCCACTAGTTGTATATCTTAAGAGAATTATCGTTACACTTGCCAGGGGTCTCGTGACTTTGAAATGCAATTCTACTGGTAACGGGGCATTGGCTACCTTAAGAGAGGAATAGTTACTCCTGCCATTTGCTCACACAAATTGACACCAATTTCTGTTTGTGGCCGATCTGCGAGGTGCAACATGTCACTAGTTGTGTATCCTAAGAGAGTCATTGGTCCTCCAGCCAGCGTTTCTTCGAGTTCGCTGATACGATACTCCTGGTGACGTGGCATTGGTTACCTTAACAGAATCATAGTGATTCCTGCAAGTTGCTCACACAAATACACATTTTTTATATACTGTGGCCAGTCTGCCGGAAGCGATATGCCACTAGTTGTGTATCTTAAGAGAATCGTCGTTACTCTTTCCAGGTATTTCTTAACTTTGTAGATGTCATTCTACTGGTGACGAGGCATTGGCTACCTTAAGAGAGTCATAGTGATTCTTGCCAGTTGCTCACCCAAATACACATTTCTTAGATAGTGTGGCCAGTCTGCCCAAACCGATACGCCACTAGTAGTTTTTCTGTAGAGATATAACGTTCCTCCTGCCAGGGGTTTCTTGACATTGAAGATGTTATACTACTGGTTACGAGGCGTTGTCTACCGTAAGAGAGGATTAGTAACTCCTGCCATTTGCTCACACACATTCACACTTCTTTCATCCTGTGGGCAATCTGCCAGATGCGATATGTCACTTGTTGCGAATCTTAACAGATTCATCGTAGCTCTTGCCAGGGTTTCTTCGAGTTTGTTGATACGATTCTCCTGGTGACGAGGCATTGGTTACCTTACGAGTGTCATAATGATTCCTGCAAGTTGCTCACCCAAATAAACATTATTTAGATACTGTGGCCACTCTACCGCAAGCGATACGCCACTAGTTGTGTATCTTAAGAGAAACCTCGTTACACTTGCCAGGGGTTTCTTGACTTTCAAGATGTGATTCTGATGGTGACGAACCATTGGCTACCTTAAGAGATTCATAGTGATTCCTGCCAGTTGCTCACCAACGACACATTTTTTACGTACTGTTGCCAGTCTGCCCAAATCGATACGCCACTCTTTGTGTATCTTAAGAGAAACATCATTACTCTTGCCAGGGATTTCTTGACTTTGGAGATGTAATTCAACTGGTGACGAGGCGTTGTCTACCTTAAGAGACTCATAGTGATTCCAGCCAGTTGCTTACTCAAATACACACTTTTTAGATACTGTGGCCAGTTTGCCCAAAGCGCTATGCCACTATTCATTTATCATAAGACAAACATCGTTATTGCTGCAAGGAGTTTCTTGCAGTTGCTGATGTGATTCTACTCGTTACGAAGGATTGGCTTCCTTAAGACAGTCATAGTGATTCCTGCTAGTTGCTCACCGAAATACACATTTTTTAGACACTGTGGCCAGTCTGCCTGATGCGATACGCCACTAGTTGAATACCTTAAGAGATACATCGTTACTCTTGCCAGGGTTTTCTTGAAGTTGCTGATGTGATTCTCGCTGGTGACGAGGCATTGGCTACCTTAAGAGAGTCATGGTGATTCCTGCTAGTTGCTCACCCAAATACACATTTTCTAGATACAGTGGCCCGTCTGCCTGAAGCGATACGCCACCTGTTGTGTATGTTAAAAGATTTATCGTTCCTCTTACCAGGGGTTTCTTGACTTTGAAGATGTGTTTGTACTGGTGACAAGGCATTGGCTACCTGAAGAGAGTAATAGTGATTCCTGCCGGTTGCTCACACTAATACACATTTCTTAGATACTGCGGCCAGTCTGCCCTAAGTGATACGCCACTAGTTGTGTATCTTAAGTGAAATATCGTTACTCTTGCCAGGGGTTTCTTGACTTTGAAGATATGATTCTACTGGTGACGGGGCATTGGCTATCTTAAGAGAGTCATAGTGATACCTGCCAGTTGCTCACCCAAATACCCATTTTTTACATACTGTGGCCAGTCTGCCTGAAACGATACGCCACTATTTGTGTATCTTAAAAGAAACATCGATACTCTTACCAGGGGTGTCTTGACTTTGAAGATGTGATACTACTGGCGACGAGGCGTTGTCTACCTTAAGGGAGGAATAGTTACTCCTGCCATTTGCGCACACAGATTCACACTACTTTCTTCCTGTGTGCAATCTGCCAGATGCGGTATGTCACTAATTGTGTTTCCTAACAGGGTCATCATCGCTCTGGCCAGGGTTTCTTCGAGTTTGGCGACATGAATCTCCTGGTGACGAGGCATTGGCTACCTTAAGAGAGTCATATTGATTACAGCCAGTTGCTCACCCAAATACACGTTTTTTTAGATACTGTGGCCAGTCTGCCTGAAGCGATACGCCACTACTCGTTTATCTTTAGAGAAACATCGTTACTCTTGCCTGGGGTTTCTTGACTTTGAAAATGTGATTCAACTGGTGACGAAGCTTTGGCTACCTTAAGAGAGTCATAGTGATTCCTGCCAGTTGCTCACCCAAATACACATTTTTTGGATACTGTGGCCCATCTGCTGACAGCGGTATACCACTAGTTCTTACTCCCTTACTCCTAAGACAAACATCGTTATTCCTGCCAGGGTTTCTTGCAGTTGCTGATGTGATTGTCGTGTTGACGAAGCATTGGCTTCGTTCAGAGAGACATAGTGATTCCTGGTAGTTTCTCACCCAGATACACATTTTGTAAATACAGTGGCCAATCTGTCTGAAGCGATACGCCACTAGTTGTGTATCTTAAGAGAATTATCGTTACACTGGCCAGGGGTCTCGTGACTTTGAAATGCGATTCTACTGGTAACGGGGCATTGGCTACCTTAAGAGAGGAATAGTTACTCCTGCCATTTGCTCACACAAATTGACACCAATTTCTGTTTGTGGCCGATCTGCGAGGTGCAACATGTCACTAGTTGTGTATCCTAAGAGAGTCATTGGTCCTCCAGCCAGCGTTTCTTCGAGTTCGCTGATACGATACTCCTGGTGACGTGGCATTGGTTACCTTAACAGAATCATAGTGATTCCTGCAAGTTGCTCACACAAATACACATTTTTTATATCCTGTGGCCAGTCTGCCGGAAGCGATATGCCACTAGTTGTGTATCTTAAGAGAATCGTCGTTACTCTTTCCAGGTATTTCTTAACTTTGTAGATGTCATTCTACTGGTGACGAGGCATTGGCTACCTTAAGAGAGTCATAGTGATTCTTGCCAGTTGCTCACCCAAATACACATTTCTTAGATAGTGTGGCCAGTCTGCCCAAACCGATACGCCACTAGTAGTTTTTCTGTAGAGATATAACGTTCCTCCTGCCAGGGGTTTCTTGACATTGAAGATGTTATACTACTGGTTACGAGGCGTTGTCTACCGTAAGAGAGGATTAGTAACTCCTGCCATTTGCTCACACACATTCACACTTCTTTCATCCTGTGGGCAATCTGCCAGATGCGATATGTCACTTGTTGCGAATCTTAACAGATTCATCGTTGCTCTTGCCAGGGTTTCTTCGAGTTTGTTGATACGATTCTCCTGGTGACGAGGCATTGGTTACCTTACGAGTGTCATAATGATTCCTGCAAGTTGCTCACCCAAATAAACATTATTTAGATACTGTGGCCACTCTACCGCAAGCGATACGCCACTAGTTGTGTATCTTAAGAGAAACCTCGTTACACTTGCCAGGGGTTTCTTGACTTTCAAGATGTGATTCTGATGGTGACGAACCATTGGCTACCTTAAGAGATTCATAGTGATTCCTGCCAGTTGCTCACCAACGACACATTTTTTACGTACTGTTGCCAGTCTGCCCAAATCGATACGCCACTCTTTGTGTATCTTAAGAGAAACATCATTACTCTTGCCAGGGATTTCTTGACTTTGGAGATGTAATTCAACTGGTGACGAGGCGTTGTCTACCTTAAGAGACTCATAGTGATTCCAGCCAGTTGCTTACTCAAATACACACTTTTTAGATACTGTGGCCAGTTTGCCCAAAGCGCTATGCCACTATTCATTTATCATAAGACAAACATCGTTATTGCTGCAAGGAGTTTCTTGCAGTTGCTGATGTGATTCTACTCGTTACGAAGGATTGGCTTCCTTAAGACAGTCATAGTGATTCCTGCTAGTTGCTCACCGAAATACACATTTTTTAGACACTGTGGCCAGTCTGCCTGATGCGATACGCCACTAGTTGAATACCTTAAGAGATACATCGTTACTCTTGCCAGGGTTTTCTTGAAGTTGCTGATGTGATTCTCGCTGGTGACGAGGCATTGGCTACCTTAAGAGAGTCATGGTGATTCCTGCTAGTTGCTCACCCAAATACACATTTTCTAGATACAGTGGCCCGTCTGCCTGAAGCGATACGCCACCTGTTGTGTATGTTAAAAGATTTATCGTTCCTCTTACCAGGGGTTTCTTGACTTTGAAGATGTGTTTGTACTGGTGACAAGGCATTGGCTACCTGAAGAGAGTAATAGTGATTCCTGCCGGTTGCTCACACTAATACACATTTCTTAGATACTGCGGCCAGTCTGCCCTAAGTGATACGCCACTAGTTGTGTATCTTAAGTGAAATATCGTTACTCTTGCCAGGGGTTTCTTGACTTTGAAGATATGATTCTACTGGTGACGGGGCATTGGCTATCTTAAGAGAGTCATAGTGATACCTGCCAGTTGCTCACCCAAATACCCATTTTTTACATACTGTGGCCAGTCTGCCTGAAACGATACGCCACTATTTGTGTATCTTAAAAGAAACATCGATACTCTTACCAGGGGTGTCTTGACTTTGAAGATGTGATACTACTGGCGACGAGGCGTTGTCTACCTTAAGGGAGGAATAGTTACTCCTGCCATTTGCGCACACAGATTCACACTACTTTCTTCCTGTGTGCAATCTGCCAGATGCGGTATGTCACTAATTGTGTTTCCTAACAGGGTCATCATCGCTCTGGCCAGGGTTTCTTCGAGTTTGGCGACATGAATCTCCTGGTGACGAGGCATTGGCTACCTTAAGAGAGTCATATTGATTACAGCCAGTTGCTCACCCAAATACACGTTTTTTTAGATACTGTGGCCAGTCTGCCTGAAGCGATACGCCACTACTCGTTTATCTTTAGAGAAACATCGTTACTCTTGCCTGGGGTTTCTTGACTTTGAAAATGTGATTCAACTGGTGACGAAGCTTTGGCTACCTTAAGAGAGTCATAGTGATTCCTGCCAGTTGCTCACCCAAATACACATTTTTTGGATACTGTGGCCCATCTGCTGACAGCGGTATACCACTAGTTCTTACTCCCTTACTCCTAAGACAAACATCGTTATTCCTGCCAGGGTTTCTTGCAGTTGCTGATGTGATTGTCGTGTTGACGAAGCATTGGCTTCGTTCAGAGAGACATAGTGATTCCTGGTAGTTTCTCACCCAGATACACATTTTGTAAATACAGTGGCCAATCTGTCTGAAGCGATACGCCACTAGTTGTGTATCTTAAGAGAATTATCGTTACACTGGCCAGGGGTCTCGTGACTTTGAAATGCGATTCTACTGGTAACGGGGCATTGGCTACCTTAAGAGAGGAATAGTTACTCCTGCCATTTGCTCACACAAATTGACACCAATTTCTGTTTGTGGCCGATCTGCGAGGTGCAACATGTCACTAGTTGTGTATCCTAAGAGAGTCATTGGTCCTCCAGCCAGCGTTTCTTCGAGTTCGCTGATACGATACTCCTGGTGACGTGGCATTGGTTACCTTAACAGAATCATAGTGATTCCTGCAAGTTGCTCACACAAATACACATTTTTTATATCCTGTGGCCAGTCTGCCGGAAGCGATATGCCACTAGTTGTGTATCTTAAGAGAATCGTCGTTACTCTTTCCAGGTATTTCTTAACTTTGTAGATGTCATTCTACTGGTGACGAGGCATTGGCTACCTTAAGAGAGTCATAGTGATTCTTGCCAGTTGCTCACCCAAATACACATTTCTTAGATAGTGTGGCCAGTCTGCCCAAACCGATACGCCACTAGTAGTTTTTCTGTAGAGATATAACGTTCCTCCTGCCAGGGGTTTCTTGACATTGAAGATGTTATACTACTGGTTACGAGGCGTTGTCTACCGTAAGAGAGGATTAGTAACTCCTGCCATTTGCTCACACACATTCACACTTCTTTCATCCTGTGGGCAATCTGCCAGATGCGATATGTCACTTGTTGCGAATCTTAACAGATTCATCGTTGCTCTTGCCAGGGTTTCTTCGAGTTTGTTGATACGATTCTCCTGGTGACGAGGCATTGGTTACCTTACGAGTGTCATAATGATTCCTGCAAGTTGCTCACCCAAATAAACATTATTTAGATACTGTGGCCACTCTACCGCAAGCGATACGCCACTAGTTGTGTATCTTAAGAGAAACCTCGTTACACTTGCCAGGGGTTTCTTGACTTTCAAGATGTGATTCTGATGGTGACGAACCATTGGCTACCTTAAGAGATTCATAGTGATTCCTGCCAGTTGCTCACCAACGACACATTTTTTACGTACTGTTGCCAGTCTGCCCAAATCGATACGCCACTCTTTGTGTATCTTAAGAGAAACATCATTACTCTTGCCAGGGATTTCTTGACTTTGGAGATGTAATTCAACTGGTGACGAGGCGTTGTCTACCTTAAGAGACTCATAGTGATTCCAGCCAGTTGCTTACTCAAATACACACTTTTTAGATACTGTGGCCAGTTTGCCCAAAGCGCTATGCCACTATTCATTTATCATAAGACAAACATCGTTATTGCTGCAAGGAGTTTCTTGCAGTTGCTGATGTGATTCTACTCGTTACGAAGGATTGGCTTCCTTAAGACAGTCATAGTGATTCCTGCTAGTTGCTCACCGAAATACACATTTTTTAGACACTGTGGCCAGTCTGCCTGATGCGATACGCCACTAGTTGAATACCTTAAGAGATACATCGTTACTCTTGCCAGGGTTTTCTTGAAGTTGCTGATGTGATTCTCGCTGGTGACGAGGCATTGGCTACCTTAAGAGAGTCATGGTGATTCCTGCTAGTTGCTCACCCAAATACACATTTTCTAGATACAGTGGCCCGTCTGCCTGAAGCGATACGCCACCTGTTGTGTATGTTAAAAGATTTATCGTTCCTCTTACCAGGGGTTTCTTGACTTTGAAGATGTGTTTGTACTGGTGACAAGGCATTGGCTACCTGAAGAGAGTAATAGTGATTCCTGCCGGTTGCTCACACTAATACACATTTCTTAGATACTGCGGCCAGTCTGCCCTAAGTGATACGCCACTAGTTGTGTATCTTAAGTGAAATATCGTTACTCTTGCCAGGGGTTTCTTGACTTTGAAGATATGATTCTACTGGTGACGGGGCATTGGCTATCTTAAGAGAGTCATAGTGATTCCTGCCAGTTGCTCACCCAAATACCCATTTTTTACATACTGTGGCCAGTCTGCCTGAAACGATACGCCACTATTTGTGTATCTTAAAAGAAACATCGATACTCTTACCAGGGGTGTCTTGACTTTGAAGATGTGATACTACTGGCGACGAGGCGTTGTCTACCTTAAGGGAGGAATAGTTACTCCTGCCATTTGCGCACACAGATTCACACTACTTTCTTCCTGTGTGCAATCTGCCAGATGCGGTATGTCACTAATTGTGTTTCCTAACAGGGTCATCATCGCTCTGGCCAGGGTTTCTTCGAGTTTGGCGACATGAATCTCCTGGTGACGAGGCATCGGCTACCTTAAGAGAGTCATATTGATTACATCCAGTTGCTCACCCAAATACACGTTTTTTTAGATACTGTGGCCAGTCTGCCTGAAGCGATACGCCACTACTCGTTTATCTTTAGAGAAACATCGTTACTCTTGCCTGGGGTTTCTTGACTTTGAAAATGTGATTCAACTGGTGACGAAGCTTTGGCTACCTTAAGAGAGTCATAGTGATTCCTGCCAGTTGCTCACCCAAATACACATTTTTTGGAAACTGTGGCCCATCTGCTGACAGCGGTATACCACTAGTTCTTACTCCCTTACTCCTAAGACAAACATCGTTATTCCTGCCAGGGTTTCTTGCAGTTGCTGATGTGATTGTCGTGTTGACGAAGCATTGGCTTCGTTCAGAGAGACATAGTGATTCCTGGTAGTTTCTCACCCAGATACACATTTTGTAAATACAGTGGCCAATCTGTCTGAAGCGATACGCCACTAGTTGTGTATCTTAAGAGAATTATCGTTACACTGGCCAGGGGTCTCGTGACTTTGAAATGCGATTCTACTGGTAACGGGGCATTGGCTACCTTAAGAGAGGAATAGTTACTCCTGCCATTTGCTCACACAAATTGACACCAATTTCTGTTTGTGGCCGATCTGCGAGGTGCAACATGTCACTAGTTGTGTATCCTAAGAGAGTCATTGGTCCTCCAGCCAGCGTTTCTTCGAGTTCGCTGATACGATACTCCTGGTGACGTGGCATTGGTTACCTTAACAGAATCATAGTGATTACTGCAAGTTGCTCACACAAATACACATTTTTTATATCCTGTGGCCAGTCTGCCGGAAGCGATATGCCACTAGTTGTGTATCTTAAGAGAATCGTCGTTACTCTTTCCAGGTATTTCTTAACTTTGTAGATGTCATTCTACTGGTGACGAGGCATTGGCTACCTTAAGAGAGTCATAGTGATTCTTGCCAGTTGCTCACCCAAATACACATTTCTTAGATAGTGTGGCCAGTCTGCCCAAACCGATATGCCACTAGTAGTTTATCTGTAGAGATATAACGTTCCTCCTGCCAGGGGTTTCTTGACATTGAAGATGTTATAATACTGGTTACGAGGCGTTGTCTACCGTAAGAGAGGATTAGAAACTCCTGCCATTTGCTCACACACATTCACACTTCTTTCATCCTGTGGGCAATCTGCCAGATGCGATATGTCACTTGTTGCGAATCTTAACAGATTCATCGTTGCTCTTGCCAGGGTTTCTTCGAGTTTGTTGATACGCTTCTCCTGGTGACGAGGCATTGGTTACCTTACGAGTGTCATAATGATTCCTGCAAGTTGCTCACCCAAATAAACATTATTTAGATACTGTGGCCAGTCTACCGCAAGCGATACGCCACTAGTTGTGTATCTTAAGAGAAACCTCGTTACACTTGCCAGGGGTTTCTTGACTTTCAAGATGTGATTCTGCTGGTGACGAACCATTGGCTACCTTAACAGATTCATAGTGATTCCTGCCAGTTGCTCACCAACGACACATTTTTTACGTACTGTTGCCAGTCTGCCCAAATCGATACGCCACTCTTTGTGTATCTTAAGAGAAACATCATTACTCTTGCCAGGGATTTCTTGACTTTGGAGATGTAATTCAACTGGTGACGAGGCGTTGTCTACCTTAAGAGACTCATAGTGATTCCAGCCAGTTGCTTACTCAAATACACACTTTTTAGATACTGTGGCCAGTTTGCCCAAAGCGCTATGCCACTATTCATTTATCATAAGACAAACATCGTTATTGCTGCAAGGAGTTTCTTGCAGTTGCTGATGTGATTCTACTCGTTACGAAGGATTGGCTTCCTTAAGACAGTCATAGTGATTCCTGCTAGTTGCTCACCGAAATACACATTTTTTAGACACTGTGGCCAGTCTGCCTGATGCGATACGCCACTAGTTGAATACCTTAAGAGATACATCGTTACTCTTGCCAGGGTTTTCTTGAAGTTGCTGATGTGATTCTCGCTGGTGACGAGGCATTGGCTACCTTAAGAGAGTCATGGTAATTCCTGCTAGTTGCTCACCGAAATACACATTTTCTAGATACAGTTGCCCGTCTGCCTGAAGCGATACGCCACCTGTTGTGTATGTTAAAAGATTTATCGTTCCTCTTACCAGGGGTTTCTTGACTTTGAAGATGTGTTTGTACTGGTGACAAGGCATTGGCTACCTGAAGAGAGTAATAGTGATTCCTGCCGGTTGCTCACACTAATACACATTTCTTAGATACTGCGGCCAGTCTGCCCTAAGTGATACGCCACTAGTTGTGTATCTTAAGTGAAATATCGTTACTCTTGCCAGGGGTTTCTTGACTTTGAAGATATGATTCTACTGGTGACGGGGCATTGGCTATCTTAAGAGAGTCATAGTGATTCCTGCCAGTTGCTCATCCAAATACCCATTTTTTACATACTGTGGCCAGTCTGCCTGAAACGATACGCCACTATTTGTGTATCTTAAAAGAAACATCGATACTCTTACCAGGGGTGTCTTGACTTTGAAGATGTGATACTACTGGCGACGAGGCGTTGTCTACCTTAAGGGAGGAATAGTTACTCCTGCCATTTGCGCACACAGATTCACACTACTTTCTTCCTGTGTGCAATCTGCCAGATGCGGTATGTCACTAATTGTGTTTCCTAACAGGGTCATCATCGCTCTGGCCAGGGTTTCTTCGAGTTTGGCGACATGAATCTCCTGGTGACGAGGCATTGGCTACCTTAAGAGAGTCATATTGATTACAGCCAGTTGCTCACCCAAATACACGTTTTTTTAGATACTGTGGCCAGTCTGCCTGAAGCGATACGCCACTACTCGTTTATCTTTAGAGAAACATCGTTACTCTTGCCTGGGGTTTCTTGACTTTGAAAATGTGATTCAACTGGTGACGAAGCTTTGGCTACCTTAAGAGAGTCATAGTGATTCCTGCCAGTTGCTCACCCAAATACACATTTTTTGGATACTGTGGCCCATCTGCTGACAGCGGTATACCACTAGTTCTTACTCCTAAGACAAACATCGTTATTCCTGCCAGGGTTTCTTGCAGTTGCTGATGTGATTGTCGTGTTGACGAAGCATTGGCTTCGTTCAGAGAGACATAGTGATTCCTGGTAGTTTCTCACCCAGATACACATTTTGTAAATACAGTGGCCAATCTGTCTGAAGCGATACGCCACTAGTTGTGTATCTTAAGAGAATTATCGTTACACTGGCCAGGGGTCTCGTGACTTTGAAATGCGATTCTACTGGTAACGGGGCATTGGCTACCTTAAGAGAGGAATAGTTACTCCTGCCATTTGCTCACACAAATTGACACCAATTTCTGTTTGTGGCCGATCTGCGAGGTGCAACATGTAACTAGTTGTGTATCCTAAGAGAGTCATTGGTCCTCCAGCCAGCGTTTCTTCGAGTTCGCTGATACGATACTCCTGGTGACGTGGCATTGGTTACCTTAACAGAATCATAGTGATTCCTGCAAGTTGCTCACACAAATACACATTTTTTATATCCTGTGGCCAGTCTGCCGGAAGCGATATGCCACTAGTTGTGTATCTTAAGAGAATCGTCGTTACTCTTTCCAGGTATTTCTTAACTTTGTAGATGTCATTCTACTGGTGACGAGGCATTGGCTACCTTAAGAGAGTCATAGTGATTCTTGCCAGTTGCTCACCCAAATACACATTTCTTAGATAGTGTGGCCAGTCTGCCCAAACCGATATGCCACTAGTAGTTTATCTGTAGAGATATAACGTTCCTCCTGCCAGGGGTTTCTTGACATTGAAGATGTTATAATACTGGTTACGAGGCGTTGTCTACCGTAAGAGAGGATTAGAAACTCCTGCCATTTGCTCACACACATTCACACTTCTTTCATCCTGTGGGCAATCTGCCAGATGCGATATGTCACTTGTTGCGAATCTTAACAGATTCATCGTTGCTCTTGCCAGGGTTTCTTCGAGTTTGTTGATACGCTTCTCCTGGTGACGAGGCATTGGTTACCTTACGAGTGTCATAATGATTCCTGCAAGTTGCTCACCCAAATAAACATTATTTAGATACTGTGGCCAGTCTACCGCAAGCGATACGCCACTAGTTGTGTATCTTAAGAGAAACCTCGTTACACTTGCCAGGGGTTTCTTGACTTTCAAGATGTGATTCTGCTGGTGACGAACCATTGGCTACCTTAACAGATTCATAGTGATTCCTGCCAGTTGCTCACCAACGACACATTTTTTACGTACTGTTGCCAGTCTGCCCAAATCGATACGCCACTCTTTGTGTATCTTAAGAGAAACAACATTACTCTTGCCAGGGATTTCTTGACTTTGGAGATGTAATTCAACTGGTGACGAGGCGTTGTCTACCTTAAGAGACTCATAGTGATTCCAGCCAGTTGCTTACTCAAATACACACTTTTTAGATACTGTGGCCAGTTTGCCCAAAGCGCTATGCCACTATTCATTTATCATAAGACAAACATCGTTATTGCTGCAAGGAGTTTCTTGCAGTTGCTGATGTGATTCTACTCGTTACGAAGGATTGGCTTCCTTAAGACAGTCATAGTGATTCCTGCTAGTTGCTCACCGAAATACACATTTTTTAGACACTGTGGCCAGTCTGCCTGATGCGATACGCCACTAGTTGAATACCTTAAGAGATACATCGTTACTCTTGCCAGGGTTTTCTTGAAGTTGCTGATGTGATTCTCGCTGGTGACGAGGCATTGGCTACCTTAAGAGAGTCATGGTAATTCCTGCTAGTTGCTCACCGAAATACACATTTTCTAGATACAGTGGCCCGTCTGCCTGAAGCGATACGCCACCTGTTGTGTATGTTAAAAGATTTATCGTTCCTCTTACCAGGGGTTTCTTGACTTTGAAGATGTGTTTGTACTGGTGACAAGGCATTGGCTACCTGAAGAGAGTAATAGTGATTCCTGCCGGTTGCTCACACTAATACACATTTCTTAGATACTGCGGCCAGTCTGCCCTAAGTGATACGCCACTAGTTGTGTATCTTAAGTGAAATATCGTTACTCTTGCCAGGGGTTTCTTGACTTTGAAGATATGATTCTACTGGTGACGGGGCATTGGCTATCTTAAGAGAGTCATAGTGATTCCTGCCAGTTGCTCATCCAAATACCCATTTTTTACATACTGTGGCCAGTCTGCCTGAAACGATACGCCACTATTTGTGTATCTTAAAAGAAACATCGATACTCTTACCAGGGGTGTCTTGACTTTGAAGATGTGATACTACTGGCGACGAGGCGTTGTCTACCTTAAGGGAGGAATAGTTACTCCTGCCATTTGCGCACACAGATTCACACTACTTTCTTCCTGTGTGCAATCTGCCAGATGCGGTATGTCCCTAATTGTGTTTCCTAACAGGGTCATCATCGCTCTGGCCAGGGTTTCTTCGAGTTTGGCGACATGAATCTCCTGGTGACGAGGCATTGGCTACCTTAAGAGAGTCATATTGATTACAGCCAGTTGCTCACCCAAATACACGTTTTTTTAGATACTGTGGCCAGTCTGCCTGAAGCGATACGCCACTACTCGTTTATCTTTAGAGAAACATCGTTACTCTTGCCTGGGGTTTCTTGACTTTGAAAATGTGATTCAACTGGTGACGAAGCTTTGGCTACCTTAAGAGAGTCATAGTGATTCCTGCCAGTTGCTCACCCAAATACACATTTTTTGGATACTGTGGCCCATCTGCTGACAGCGGTATACCACTAGTTCTTACTCCTAAGACAAACATCGTTATTCCTGCCAGGGTTTCTTGCAGTTGCTGATGTGATTGTCGTGTTGACGAAGCATTGGCTTCGTTCAGAGAGACATAGTGATTCCTGGTAGTTTCTCACCCAGATACACATTTTGTAAATACAGTGGCCAATCTGTCTGAAGCGATACGCCACTAGTTGTGTATCTTAAGAGAATTATCGTTACACTGGCCAGGGGTCTCGTGACTTTGAAATGCGATTCTACTGGTAACGGGGCATTGGCTACCTTAAGAGAGGAATAGTTACTCCTGCCATTTGCTCACTCAAATTGACACCAATTTCTGTTTGTGGCCGATCTGCGAGGTGCAACATGTCACTAGTTGTGTATCCTAAGAGAGTCATTGGTCCTCCAGCCAGCGTTTCTTCGAGTTCGCTGATACGATACTCCTGGTGACGTGGCATTGGTTACCTTAACAGAATCATAGTGATTCCTGCAAGTTGCTCACACAAATACACATTTTTTATATCCTGTGGCCAGTCTGCCGGAAGCGATATGCCACTAGTTGTGTATCTTAAGAGAATCGTCGTTACTCTTTCCAGGTATTTCTTAACTTTGTAGATGTCATTCTACTGGTGACGAGGCATTGGCTACCTTAAGAGAGTCATAGTGATTCTTGCCAGTTGCTCACCCAAATACACATTTCTTAGATAGTGTGGCCAGTCTGCCCAAACCGATATGCCACTAGTAGTTTATCTGTAGAGATATAACGTTCCTCCTGCCAGGGGTTTCTTGACATTGAAGATGTTATACTACTGGTTACGAGGCGTTGTCTACCGTAAGAGAGGATTAGAAACTCCTGCCATTTGCTCACACACATTCACACTTCTTTCATCCTGTGGGCAATCTGCCAGATGCGATATGTCACTTGTTGCGAATCTTAACAGATTCATCGTTGCTCTTGCCAGGGTTTCTTCGAGTTTGTTGATACGCTTCTCCTGGTGACGAGGCATTGGTTACCTTACGAGTGTCATAATGATTCCTGCAAGTTGCTCACCCAAATAAACATTATTTAGATACTGTGGCCAGTCTACCGCAAGCGATACGCCACTAGTTGTGTATCTTAAGAGAAACCTCGTTACACTTGCCACGGGGTTTCTTGACTTTCAAGATGTGATTCTGCTGGTGACGAACCATTGGCTACCTTAACAGATTCATAGTGATTCCTGCCAGTTGCTCACCAACGACACATTTTTTACGTACTGTTGCCAGTCTGCCCAAATCGATACGCCACTCTTTGTGTATCTTAAGAGAAACATCATTACTCTTGCCAGGGATTTCTTGACTTTGGAGATGTAATTCAACTGGTGACGAGGCGTTGTCTACCTTAAGAGACTCATAGTGATTCCAGCCAGTTGCTTACTCAAATACACACTTTTTAGATACTGTGGCCAGTTTGCCCAAAGCGCTATGCCACTATTCATTTATCATAAGACAAACATCGTTATTGCTGCAAGGAGTTTCTTGCAGTTGCTGATGTGATTCTACTCGTTACGAAGGATTGGCTTCCTTAAGACAGTCATAGTGATTCCTGCTAGTTGCTCACCGAAATACACATTTTTTAGACACTGTGGCCAGTCTGCCTGATGCGATACGCCACTAGTTGAATACCTTAAGAGATACATCGTTACTCTTGCCAGGGTTTTCTTGAAGTTGCTGATGTGATTCTCGCTGGTGACGAGGCATTGGCTACCTTAAGAGAGTCATGGTAATTCCTGCTAGTTGCTCACCGAAATACACATTTTCTAGATACAGTGGCCCGTCTGCCTGAAGCGATACGCCACCTGTTGTGTATGTTAAAAGATTTATCGTTCCTCTTACCAGGGGTTTCTTGACTTTGAAGATGTGTTTGTACTGGTGACAAGGCATTGGCTACCTGAAGAGAGTAATAGTGATTCCTGCCGGTTGCTCACACTAATACACATTTCTTAGATACTGCGGCCAGTCTGCCCTAAGTGATACGCCACTAGTTGTGTATCTTAAGTGAAATATCGTTACTCTTGCCAGGGGTTTCTTGACTTTGAAGATATGATTCTACTGGTGACGGGGCATTGGCTATCTTAAGAGAGTCATAGTGATTCCTGCCAGTTGCTCATCCAAATACCCATTTTTTACATACTGTGGCCAGTCTGCCTGAAACGATACGCCACTATTTGTGTATCTTAAAAGAAACATCGATACTCTTACCAGGGGTGTCTTGACTTTGAAGATGTGATACTACTGGCGACGAGGCGTTGTCTACCTTAAGGGAGGAATAGTTACTCCTGCCATTTGCGCACACAGATTCACACTACTTTCTTCCTGTGTGCAATCTGCCAGATGCGGTATGTCACTAATTGTGTTTCCTAACAGGGTCATCATCGCTCTGGCCAGGGTTTCTTCGAGTTTGGCGACATGAATCTCCTGGTGACGAGGCATTGGCTACCTTAAGAGAGTCATATTGATTACAGCCAGTTGCTCACCCAAATACACGTTTTTTTAGATACTGTGGCCAGTCTGCCTGAAGCGATACGCCACTACTCGTTTATCTTTAGAGAAACATCGTTACTCTTGCCTGGGGTTTCTTGACTTTGAAAATGTGATTCAACTGGTGACGAAGCTTTGGCTACCTTAAGAGAGTCATAGTGATTCCTGCCAGTAGCTCACCCAAATACACATTTTTTGGATACTGTGGCCCATCTGCTGACAGCGGTATACCACTAGTTCTTACTCCTAAGACAAACATCGTTATTCCTGCCAGGGTTTCTTGCAGTTGCTGATGTGATTGTCGTGTTGACGAAGCATTGGCTTCGTTCAGAGAGACATAGTGATTCCTGGTAGTTTCTCACCCAGATACACATTTTGTAAATACAGTGGCCAATCTGTCTGAAGCGATACGCCACTAGTTGTGTATCTTAAGAGAATTATCGTTACACTTGCCAGGGGTCTCGTGACTTTGAAATGCGATTCTACTGGTAACGGGGCATTGGCTACCTTAAGAGAGGAATAGTTACTCCTGCCATTTGCTCACACAAATTGACACCAATTTCTGTTTGTGGCCGATCTGCGAGGTGCAACATGTCACTAGTTGTGTATCCTAAGAGAGTCATTGGTCCTCCAGCCAGCGTTTCTTCGAGTTCGCTGATACGATACTCCTGGTGACGTGGCATTGGTTACCTTAACAGAATCATAGTGATTCCTGCAAGTTGCTCACACAAATACACATTTTTTATATACTGTGGCCAGTCTGCCGGAAGCGATATGCCACTAGTTGTGTATCTTAAGAGAATCGTCGTTACTCATTCCAGGTATTTCTTAACTTTGTAGATGTCATTCTACTGGTGACGAGGCATTGGCTACCTTAAGAGAGTCATAGTGATTCTTGCCAGTTGCTCACCCAAATACACATTTCTTAGATAGTGTGGCCAGTCTGCCCAAACCGATATGCCACTAGTAGTTTATCTGTAGAGATATAACGTTCCTCCTGCCAGGGGTTTCTTGACATTGAAGATGTTATAATACTGGTTACGAGGCGTTGTCTACCGTAAGAGAGGATTAGAAACTCCTGCCATTTGCTCACACACATTCACACTTCTTTCATCCTGTGGGCAATCTGCCAGATGCGATATGTCACTTGTTGCGAATCTTAACAGATTCATCGTTGCTCTTGCCAGGGTTTCTTCGAGTTTGTTGATACGCTTCTCCTGGTGACGAGGCATTGGTTACCTTACGAGTGTCATAATGATTCCTGCAAGTTGCTCACCCAAATAAACATTATTTAGATACTGTGGCCAGTCTACCGCAAGCGATACGCCACTAGTTGTGTATCTTAAGAGAAACCTCGTTACACTTGCCAGGGGTTTCTTGACTTTCAAGATGTGATTCTGCTGGTGACGAACCATTGGCTACCTTAACAGATTCATAGTGATTCCTGCCAGTTGCTCACCAACGACACATTTTTTACGTACTGTTGCCAGTCTGCCCAAATCGATACGCCACTCTTTGTGTATCTTAAGAGAAACAACATTACTCTTGCCAGGGATTTCTTGACTTTGGAGATGTAATTCAACTGGTGACGAGGCGTTGTCTACCTTAAGAGACTCATAGTGATTCCAGCCAGTTGCTTACTCAAATACACACTTTTTAGATACTGTGGCCAGTTTGCCCAAAGCGCTATGCCACTATTCATTTATCATAAGACAAACATCGTTATTGCTGCAAGGAGTTTCTTGCAGTTGCTGATGTGATTCTACTCGTTACGAAGGATTGGCTTCCTTAAGACAGTCATAGTGATTCCTGCTAGTTGCTCACCGAAATACACATTTTTTAGACACTGTGGCCAGTCTGCCTGATGCGATACGCCACTAGTTGAATACCTTAAGAGATACATCGTTACTCTTGCCAGGGTTTTCTTGAAGTTGCTGATGTGATTCTCGCTGGTGACGAGGCATTGGCTACCTTAAGAGAGTCATGGTAATTCCTGCTAGTTGCTCACCGAAATACACATTTTCTAGATACAGTGGCCCGTCTGCCTGAAGCGATACGCCACCTGTTGTGTATGTTAAAAGATTTATCGTTCCTCTTACCAGGGGTTTCTTGACTTTGAAGATGTGTTTGTACTGGTGACAAGGCATTGGCTACCTGAAGAGAGTAATAGTGATTCCTGCCGGTTGCTCACACTAATACACATTTCTTAGATACTGCGGCCAGTCTGCCCTAAGTGATACGCCACTAGTTGTGTATCTTAAGTGAAATATCGTTACTCTTGCCAGGGGTTTCTTGACTTTGAAGATATGATTCTACTGGTGACGGGGCATTGGCTATCTTAAGAGAGTCATAGTGATTCCTGCCAGTTGCTCATCCAAATACCCATTTTTTACATACTGTGGCCAGTCTGCCTGAAACGATACGCCACTATTTGTGTATCTTAAAAGAAACATCGATACTCTTACCAGGGGTGTCTTGACTTTGAAGATGTGATACTACTGGCGACGAGGCGTTGTCTACCTTAAGGGAGGAATAGTTACTCCTGCCATTTGCGCACACAGATTCACACTACTTTCTTCCTGTGTGCAATCTGCCAGATGCGGTATGTCCCTAATTGTGTTTCCTAACAGGGTCATCATCGCTCTGGCCAGGGTTTCTTCGAGTTTGGCGACATGAATCTCCTGGTGACGAGGCATTGGCTACCTTAAGAGAGTCATATTGATTACAGCCAGTTGCTCACCCAAATACACGTTTTTTTAGATACTGTGGCCAGTCTGCCTGAAGCGATACGCCACTACTCGTTTATCTTTAGAGAAACATCGTTACTCTTGCCTGGGGTTTCTTGACTTTGAAAATGTGATTCAACTGGTGACGAAGCTTTGGCTACCTTAAGAGAGTCATAGTGATTCCTGCCAGTTGCTCACCCAAATACACATTTTTTGGATACTGTGGCCCATCTGCTGACAGCGGTATACCACTAGTTCTTACTCCTAAGACAAACATCGTTATTCCTGCCAGGGTTTCTTGCAGTTGCTGATGTGATTGTCGTGTTGACGAAGCATTGGCTTCGTTCAGAGAGACATAGTGATTCCTGGTAGTTTCTCACCCAGATACACATTTTGTAAATACAGTGGCCAATCTGTCTGAAGCGATACGCCACTAGTTGTGTATCTTAAGAGAATTATCGTTACACTGGCCAGGGGTCTCGTGACTTTGAAATGCGATTCTACTGGTAACGGGGCATTGGCTACCTTAAGAGAGGAATAGTTACTCCTGCCATTTGCTCACTCAAATTGACACCAATTTCTGTTTGTGGCCGATCTGCGAGGTGCAACATGTCACTAGTTGTGTATCCTAAGAGAGTCATTGGTCCTCCAGCCAGCGTTTCTTCGAGTTCGCTGATACGATACTCCTGGTGACGTGGCATTGGTTACCTTAACAGAATCATAGTGATTCCTGCAAGTTGCTCACACAAATACACATTTTTTATATCCTGTGGCCAGTCTGCCGGAAGCGATATGCCACTAGTTGTGTATCTTAAGAGAATCGTCGTTACTCTTTCCAGGTATTTCTTAACTTTGTAGATGTCATTCTACTGGTGACGAGGCATTGGCTACCTTAAGAGAGTCATAGTGATTCTTGCCAGTTGCTCACCCAAATACACATTTCTTAGATAGTGTGGCCAGTCTGCCCAAACCGATATGCCACTAGTAGTTTATCTGTAGAGATATAACGTTCCTCCTGCCAGGGGTTTCTTGACATTGAAGATGTTATACTACTGGTTACGAGGCGTTGTCTACCGTAAGAGAGGATTAGTAACTCCTGCCATTTGCTCACACACATTCACACTTCTTTCATCCTGTGGGCAATCTGCCAGATGCGATATGTCACTTGTTGCGAATCTTAACAGATTCATCGTTGCTCTTGCCAGGGTTTCTTCGAGTTTGTTGATACGCTTCTCCTGGTGACGAGGCATTGGTTACCTTACGAGTGTCATAATGATTCCTGCAAGTTGCTCACCCAAATAAACATTATTTAGATACTGTGGCCAGTCTACCGCAAGCGATACGCCACTAGTTGTGTATCTTAAGAGAAACCTCGTTACACTTGCCACGGGGTTTCTTGACTTTCAAGATGTGATTCTGCTGGTGACGAACCATTGGCTACCTTAACAGATTCATAGTGATTCCTGCCAGTTGCTCACCAACGACACATTTTTTACGTACTGTTGCCAGTCTGCCCAAATCGATACGCCACTCTTTGTGTATCTTAAGAGAAACATCATTACTCTTGCCAGGGATTTCTTGACTTTGGAGATGTAATTCAACTGGTGACGAGGCGTTGTCTACCTTAAGAGACTCATAGTGATTCCAGCCAGTTGCTTACTCAAATACACACTTTTTAGATACTGTGGCCAGTTTGCCCAAAGCGCTATGCCACTATTCATTTATCATAAGACAAACATCGTTATTGCTGCAAGGAGTTTCTTGCAGTTGCTGATGTGATTCTACTCGTTACGAAGGATTGGCTTCCTTAAGACAGTCATAGTGATTCCTGCTAGTTGCTCACCGAAATACACATTTTTTAGACACTGTGGCCAGTCTGCCTGATGCGATACGCCACTAGTTGAATACCTTAAGAGATACATCGTTACTCTTGCCAGGGTTTTCTTGAAGTTGCTGATGTGATTCTCGCTGGTGACGAGGCATTGGCTACCTTAAGAGAGTCATGGTAATTCCTGCTAGTTGCTCACCGAAATACACATTTTCTAGATACAGTGGCCCGTCTGCCTGAAGCGATACGCCACCTGTTGTGTATGTTAAAAGATTTATCGTTCCTCTTACCAGGGGTTTCTTGACTTTGAAGATGTGTTTGTACTGGTGACAAGGCATTGGCTACCTGAAGAGAGTAATAGTGATTCCTGCCGGTTGCTCACACTAATACACATTTCTTAGATACTGCGGCCAGTCTGCCCTAAGTGATACGCCACTAGTTGTGTATCTTAAGTGAAATATCGTTACTCTTGCCAGGGGTTTCTTGACTTTGAAGATATGATTCTACTGGTGACGGGGCATTGGCTATCTTAAGAGAGTCATAGTGATTCCTGCCAGTTGCTCATCCAAATACCCATTTTTTACATACTGTGGCCAGTCTGCCTGAAACGATACGCCACTATTTGTGTATCTTAAAAGAAACATCGATACTCTTACCAGGGGTGTCTTGACTTTGAAGATGTGATACTACTGGCGACGAGGCGTTGTCTACCTTAAGGGAGGAATAGTTACTCCTGCCATTTGCGCACACAGATTCACACTACTTTCTTCCTGTGTGCAATCTGCCAGATGCGGTATGTCACTAATTGTGTTTCCTAACAGGGTCATCATCGCTCTGGCCAGGGTTTCTTCGAGTTTGGCGACATGAATCTCCTGGTGACGAGGCATTGGCTACCTTAAGAGAGTCATATTGATTACAGCCAGTTGCTCACCCAAATACACGTTTTTTTAGATACTGTGGCCAGTCTGCCTGAAGCGATACGCCACTACTCGTTTATCTTTAGAGAAACATCGTTACTCTTGCCTGGGGTTTCTTGACTTTGAAAATGTGATTCAACTGGTGACGAAGCTTTGGCTACCTTAAGAGAGTCATAGTGATTCCTGCCAGTAGCTCACCCAAATACACATTTTTTGGATACTGTGGCCCATCTGCTGACAGCGGTATACCACTAGTTCTTACTCCTAAGACAAACATCGTTATTCCTGCCAGGGTTTCTTGCAGTTGCTGATGTGATTGTCGTGTTGACGAAGCATTGGCTTCGTTCAGAGAGACATAGTGATTCCTGGTAGTTTCTCACCCAGATACACATTTTGTAAATACAGTGGCCAATCTGTCTGAAGCGATACGCCACTAGTTGTGTATCTTAAGAGAATTATCGTTACACTTGCCAGGGGTCTCGTGACTTTGAAATGCGATTCTACTGGTAACGGGGCATTGGCTACCTTAAGAGAGGAATAGTTACTCCTGCCATTTGCTCACACAAATTGACACCAATTTCTGTTTGTGGCCGATCTGCGAGGTGCAACATGTCACTAGTTGTGTATCCTAAGAGAGTCATTGGTCCTCCAGCCAGCGTTTCTTCGAGTTCGCTGATACGATACTCCTGGTGACGTGGCATTGGTTACCTTAACAGAATCATAGTGATTCCTGCAAGTTGCTCACACAAATACACATTTTTTATATACTGTGGCCAGTCTGCCGGAAGCGATATGCCACTAGTTGTGTATCTTAAGAGAATCGTCGTTACTCATTCCAGGTATTTCTTAACTTTGTAGATGTCATTCTACTGGTGACGAGGCATTGGCTACCTTAAGAGAGTCATAGTGATTCTTGCCAGTTGCTCACCCAAATACACATTTCTTAGATAGTGTGGCCAGTCTGCCCAAACCGATATGCCACTAGTAGTTTATCTGTAGAGATATAACGTTCCTCCTGCCAGGGGTTTCTTGACATTGAAGATGTTATAATACTGGTTACGAGGCGTTGTCTACCGTAAGAGAGGATTAGAAACTCCTGCCATTTGCTCACACACATTCACACTTCTTTCATCCTGTGGGCAATCTGCCAGATGCGATATGTCACTTGTTGCGAATCTTAACAGATTCATCGTTGCTCTTGCCAGGGTTTCTTCGAGTTTGTTGATACGCTTCTCCTGGTGACGAGGCATTGGTTACCTTACGAGTGTCATAATGATTCCTGCAAGTTACTCACCCAAATAAACATTATTTAGATACTGTGGCCAGTCTACCGCAAGCGATACGCCACTAGTTGTGTATCTTAAGAGAAACCTCGTTACACTTGCCAGGGGTTTCTTGACTTTCAAGATGTGATTCTGCTGGTGACGAACCATTGGCTACCTTAACAGATTCATAGTGATTCCTGCCAGTTGCTCACCAACGACACATTTTTTACGTACTGTTGCCAGTCTGCCCAAATCGATACGCCACTCTTTGTGTATCTTAAGAGAAACATCATTACTCTTGCCAGGGATTTCTTGACTTTGGAGATGTAATTCAACTGGTGACGAGGCGTTGTCTACCTTAAGAGACTCATAGTGATTCCAGCCAGTTGCTTACTCAAATACACACTTTTTAGATACTGTGGCCAGTTTGCCCAAAGCGCTATGCCACTATTCATTTATCATAAGACAAACATCGTTATTGCTGCAAGGAATTTCTTGCAGTTGCTGATGTGATTCTACTCGTTACGAAGGATTGGCTTCCTTAAGACAGTCATAGTGATTCCTGCTAGTTGCTCACCGAAATACACATTTTTTAGACACTGTGGCCAGTCTGCCTGATGCGATACGCCACTAGTTGAATACCTTAAGAGATACATCGTTACTCTTGCCAGGGTTTTCTTGAAGTTGCTGATGTGATTCTCGCTGGTGACGAGGCATTGGCTACCTTAAGAGAGTCATGGTAATTCCTGCTAGTTGCTCACCGAAATACACATTTTCTAGATACAGTGGCCCGTCTGCCTGAAGCGATACGCCACCTGTTGTGTATGTTAAAAGATTTATCGTTCCTCTTACCAGGGGTTTCTTGACTTTGAAGATGTGTTTGTACTGGTGACAAGGCATTGGCTACCTGAAGAGAGTAATAGTGATTCCTGCCGGTTGCTCACACTAATACACATTTCTTAGATACTGCGGCCAGTCTGCCCTAAGTGATACGCCACTAGTTGTGTATCTTAAGTGAAATATCGTTACTCTTGCCAGGGGTTTCTTGACTTTGAAGATATGATTCTACTGGTGACGGGGCATTGGCTATCTTAAGAGAGTCATAGTGATTCCTGCCAGTTGCTCATCCAAATACCCATTTTTTACATACTGTGGCCAGTCTGCCTGAAACGATACGCCACTATTTGTGTATCTTAAAAGAAACATCGATACTCTTACCAGGGGTGTCTTGACTTTGAAGATGTGATACTACTGGCGACGAGGCGTTGTCTACCTTAAGGGAGGAATAGTTACTCCTGCCATTTGCGCACACAGATTCACACTACTTTCTTCCTGTGTGCAATCTGCCAGATGCGGTATGTCACTAATTGTGTTTCCTAACAGGGTCATCATCGCTCTGGCCAGGGTTTCTTCGAGTTTGGCGACATGAATCTCCTGGTGACGAGGCATTGGCTACCTTAAGAGAGTCATATTGATTACAGCCAGTTGCTCACCCAAATACACGTTTTTTTAGATACTGTGGACAGTCTGCCTGAAGCGATACGCCACTACTCGTTTATCTTTAGAGAAACATCGTTACTCTTGCCTGGGGTTTCTTGACTTTGAAAATGTGATTCAACTGGTGACGAAGCTTTGGCTACCTTAAGAGAGTCATAGTGATTCCTGCCAGTAGCTCACCCAAATACACATTTTTTGGATACTGTGGCCCATCTGCTGACAGCGGTATACCACTAGTTCTTACTCCTAAGACAAACATCGTTATTCCTGCCAGGGTTTCTTGCAGTTGCTGATGTGATTGTCGTGTTGACGAAGCATTGGCTTCGTTCAGAGAGACATAGTGATTCCTGGTAGTTTCTCACCCAGATACACATTTTGTAAATACAGTGGCCAATCTGTCTGAAGCGATACGCCACTAGTTGTGTATCTTAAGAGAATTATCGTTACACTTGCCAGGGGTCTCGTGACTTTGAAATGCGATTCTACTGGTAACGGGGCATTGGCTACCTTAAGAGAGGAATAGTTACTCCTGCCATTTGCTCACACAAATTGACACCAATTTCTGTTTGTGGCCGATCTGCGAGGTGCAACATGTCACTAGTTGTGTATCCTAAGAGAGTCATTGGTCCTCCAGCCAGCGTTTCTTCGAGTTCGCTGATACGATACTCCTGGTGACGTGGCATTGGTTACCTTAACAGAATCATAGTGATTCCTGCAAGTTGCTCACACAAATACACATTTTTTATATACTGTGGCCAGTCTGCCGGAAGCGATATGCCACTAGTTGTGTATCTTAAGAGAATCGTCGTTACTCATTCCAGGTATTTCTTAACTTTGTAGATGTCATTCTACTGGTGACGAGGCATTGGCTACCTTAAGAGAGTCATAGTGATTCTTGCCAGTTGCTCACCCAAATACACATTTCTTAGATAGTGTGGCCAGTCTGCCCAAACCGATATGCCACTAGTAGTTTATCTGTAGAGATATAACGTTCCTCCTGCCAGGGGTTTCTTGACATTGAAGATGTTATAATACTGGTTACGAGGCGTTGTCTACCGTAAGAGAGGATTAGAAACTCCTGCCATTTGCTCACACACATTCACACTTCTTTCATCCTGTGGGCAATCTGCCAGATGCGATATGTCACTTGTTGCGAATCTTAACAGATTCATCGTTGCTCTTGCCAGGGTTTCTTCGAGTTTGTTGATACGCTTCTCCTGGTGACGAGGCATTGGTTACCTTACGAGTGTCATAATGATTCCTGCAAGTTGCTCACCCAAATAAACATTATTTAGATACTGTGGCCAGTCTACCGCAAGCGATACGCCACTAGTTGTGTATCTTAAGAGAAACCTCGTTACACTTGCCAGGGGTTTCTTGACTTTCAAGATGTGATTCTGATGGTGACGAACCATTGGCTACCTTAAGAGATTCATAGTGATTCCTGCCAGTTGCTCACCAACGACACATTTTTTACGTACTGTTGCCAGTCTGCCCAAATCGATACGCCACTCTTTGTGTATCTTAAGAGAAACATCATTACTCTTGCCAGGGATTTCTTGACTTTGGAGATGTAATTCAACTGGTGACGAGGCGTTGTCTACCTTAAGAGACTCATAGTGATTCCAGCCAGTTGCTTACTCAAATACACACTTTTTAGATACTGTGGCCAGTTTGCCCAAAGCGCTATGCCACTATTCATTTATCATAAGACAAACATCGTTATTGCTGCAAGGAGTTTCTTGCAGTTGCTGATGTGATTCTACTCGTTACGAAGGATTGGCTTCCTTAAGACAGTCATAGTGATTCCTGCTAGTTGCTCACCAAAATACACATTTTTTAGACACTGTGGCCAGTCTGCCTGATGCGATACGCCACTAGTTGAATACCTTAAGAGATACATCGTTACTCTTGCCAGGGTTTTCTTGAAGTTGCTGATGTGATTCTCGCTGGTGACGAGGCATTGGCTACCTTAAGAGAGTCATGGTAATTCCTGCTAGTTGCTCACCGAAATACACATTTTCTAGATACAGTGGCCCGTCTGCCTGAAGCAATACGCCACCTGTTGTGTATGTTAAAAGATTTATCGTTCCTCTTACCAGGGGTTTCTTGACTTTGAAGATGTGTTTGTACTGGTGACAAGGCATTGGCTACCTGAAGAGAGTAATAGTGATTCCTGCCGGTTGCTCACACTAATACACATTTCTTAGATACTGCGGCCAGTCTGCCCTAAGTGATACGCCACTAGTTGTGTATCTTAAGTGAAATATCGTTACTCTTGCCAGGGGTTTCTTGACTTTGAAGATATGATTCTACTGGTGACGGGGCATTGGCTATCTTAAGAGAGTCATAGTGATTCCTGCCAGTTGCTCATCCAAATACCCATTTTTTACATACTGTGGCCAGTCTGCCTGAAACGATACGCCACTATTTGTGTATCTTAAAAGAAACATCGATACTCTTACCAGGGGTGTCTTGACTTTGAAGATGTGATACTACTGGCGACGAGGCGTTGTCTACCTTAAGGGAGGAATAGTTACTCCTGCCATTTGCGCACACAGATTCACACTACTTTCTTCCTGTGTGCAATCTGCCAGATGCGGTATGTCACTAATTGTGTTTCCTAACAGGGTCATCATCGCTCTGGCCAGGGTTTCTTCGAGTTTGGCGACATGAATCTCCTGGTGACGAGGCATTGGCTACCTTAAGAGAGTCATATTGATTACAGCCAGTTGCTCACCCAAATACACGTTTTTTTAGATACTGTGGCCAGTCTGCCTGAAGCGATACGCCACTACTCGTTTATCTTTAGAGAAACATCGTTACTCTTGCCTGGGGTTTCTTGACTTTGAAAATGTGATTCAACTGGTGACGAAGCTTTGGCTACCTTAAGAGAGTCATAGTGATTCCTGCCAGTAGCTCACCCAAATACACATTTTTTGGATACTGTGGCCCATCTGCTGACAGCGGTATACCACTAGTTCTTACTCCTAAGACAAACATCGTTATTCCTGCCAGGGTTTCTTGCAGTTGCTGATGTGATTGTCGTGTTGACGAAGCATTGGCTTCGTTCAGAGAGACATAGTGATTCCTGGTAGTTTCTCACCCAGATACACATTTTGTAAATACAGTGGCCAATCTGTCTGAAGCGATACGCCACTAGTTGTGTATCTTAAGAGAATTATCGTTACACTTGCCAGGGGTCTCGTGACTTTGAAATGCGATTCTACTGGTAACGGGGCATTGGCTACCTTAAGAGAGGAATAGTTACTCCTGCCATTTGCTCACACAAATTGACACCAATTTCTGTTTGTGGCCGATCTGCGAGGTGCAACATGTCACTAGTTGTGTATCCTAAGAGAGTCATTGGTCCTCCAGCCAGCGTTTCTTCGAGTTCGCTGATACGATACTCCTGGTGACGTGGCATTGGTTACCTTAACAGAATCATAGTGATTCCTGCAAGTTGCTCACACAAATACACATTTTTTATATACTGTGGCCAGTCTGCCGGAAGCGATATGCCACTAGTTGTGTATCTTAAGAGAATCGTCGTTACTCATTCCAGGTATTTCTTAACTTTGTAGATGTCATTCTACTGGTGACGAGGCATTGGCTACCTTAAGAGAGTCATAGTGATTCTTGCCAGTTGCTCACCCAAATACACATTTCTTAGATAGTGTGGCCAGTCTGCCCAAACCGATATGCCACTAGTAGTTTATCTGTAGAGATATAACGTTCCTCCTGCCAGGGGTTTCTTGACATTGAAGATGTTATAATACTGGTTACGAGGCGTTGTCTACCGTAAGAGAGGATTAGAAACTCCTGCCATTTGCTCACACACATTCACACTTCTTTCATCCTGTGGGCAATCTGCCAGATGCGATATGTCACTTGTTGCGAATCTTAACAGATTCATCGTTGCTCTTGCCAGGGTTTCTTCGAGTTTGTTGATACGCTTCTCCTGGTGACGAGGCATTGGTTACCTTACGAGTGTCATAATGATTCCTGCAAGTTGCTCACCCAAATAAACATTATTTAGATACTGTGGCCAGTCTACCGCAAGCGATACGCCACTAGTTGTGTATCTTAAGAGAAACCTCGTTACACTTGCCAGGGGTTTCTTGACTTTCAAGATGTGATTCTGCTGGTGACGAACCATTGGCTACCTTAAGAGATTCATAGTGATTCCTGCCAGTTGCTCACCAACGACACATTTTTTACGTACTGTTGCCAGTCTGCCCAAATCGATACGCCACTCTTTGTGTATCTTAAGAGAAACATCATTACTCTTGCCAGGGATTTCTTGACTTTGGAGATGTAATTCAACTGGTGACGAGGCGTTGTCTACCTTAAGAGACTCATAGTGATTCCAGCCAGTTGCTTACTCAAATACACACTTTTTAGATACTGTGGCCAGTTTGCCCAAAGCGCTATGCCACTATTCATTTATCATAAGACAAACATCGTTATTGCTGCAAGGAGTTTCTTGCAGTTGCTGATGTGATTCTACTCGTTACGAAGGATTGGCTCCTTAAGACAGTCATAGTGATTCCTGCTAGTTGCTCACCGAAATACACATTTTTTAGACACTGTGGCCAGTCTGCCTGATGCGATACGCCACTAGTTGAATACCTTAAGAGATACATCGTTACTCTTGCCAGGGTTTTCTTGAAGTTGCTGATGTGATTCTCGCTGGTGACGAGGCATTGGCTACCTTAAGAGAGTCATGGTAATTCCTGCTAGTTGCTCACCGAAATACACATTTTCTAGATACAGTGGCCCGTCTGCCTGAAGCGATACGCCACCTGTTGTGTATGTTAAAAGATTTATCGTTCCTCTTACCAGGGGTTTCTTGACTTTGAAGATGTGTTTGTACTGGTGACAAGGCATTGGCTACCTGAAGAGAGTAATAGTGATTCCTGCCGGTTGCTCACACTAATACACATTTCTTAGATACTGCGGCCAGTCTGCCCTAAGTGATACGCCACTAGTTGTGTATCTTAAGTGAAATATCGTTACTCTTGCCAGGGGTTTCTTGACTTTGAAGATATGATTCTACTGGTGACGGGGCATTGGCTATCTTAAGAGAGTCATAGTGATTCCTGCCAGTTGCTCATCCAAATACCCATTTTTTACATACTGTGGCCAGTCTGCCTGAAACGATACGCCACTATTTGTGTATCTTAAAAGAAACATCGATACTCTTACCAGGGGTGTCTTGACTTTGAAGATGTGATACTACTGGCGACGAGGCGTTGTCTACCTTAAGGGAGGAATAGTTACTCCTGCCATTTGCGCACACAGATTCACACTACTTTCTTCCTGTGTGCAATCTGCCAGATGCGGTATGTCACTAATTGTGTTTCCTAACAGGGTCATCATCGCTCTGGCCAGGGTTTCTTCGAGTTTGGCGACATGAATCTCCTGGTGACGAGGCATTGGCTACCTTAAGAGAGTCATATTGATTACAGCCAGTTGCTCACCCAAATACACGTTTTTTTAGATACTGTGGCCAGTCTGCCTGAAGCGATACGCCACTACTCGTTTATCTTTAGAGAAACATCGTTACTCTTGCCTGGGGTTTCTTGACTTTGAAAATGTGATTCAACTGGTGACGAAGCTTTGGCTACCTTAAGAGAGTCATAGTGATTCCTGCCAGTAGCTCACCCAAATACACATTTTTTGGATACTGTGGCCCATCTGCTGACAGCTGTATACCACTAGTTCTTACTCCTAAGACAAACATCGTTATTCCTGCCAGGGTTTCTTGCAGTTGCTGATGTGATTGTCGTGTTGACGAAGCATTGGCTTCGTTCAGAGAGACATAGTGATTCCTGGTAGTTTCTCACCCAGATACACATTT
This sequence comes from Schistocerca piceifrons, assembly GCF_021461385.2. Taxonomy (NCBI): domain Eukaryota; kingdom Metazoa; phylum Arthropoda; class Insecta; order Orthoptera; family Acrididae; genus Schistocerca; species Schistocerca piceifrons. The sequence continues at coordinate 870,302,023 of NC_060149.1, read as the reverse complement.
TGTAAATACAGTGGCCAATCTGTCTGAAGCGATACGCCACTAGTTGTGTATCTTAAGAGAATTATCGTTACACTTGCCAGGGGTCTCGTGACTTTGAAATGCGATTCTACTGGTAACGGGGCATTGGCTACCTTAAGAGAGGAATAGTTACTCCTGCCATTTGCTCACACAAATTGACACCAATTTCTGTTTGTGGCCGATCTGCGAGGTGCAACATGTCACTAGTTGTGTATCCTAAGAGAGTCATTGGTCCTCCAGCCAGCGTTTCTTCGAGTTCGCTGATACGATACTCCTGGTGACGTGGCATTGGTTACCTTAACAGAATCATAGTGATTCCTGCAAGTTGCTCACACAAATACACATTTTTTATATACTGTGGCCAGTCTGCCGGAAGCGATATGCCACTAGTTGTGTATCTTAAGAGAATCGTCGTTACTCATTCCAGGTATTTCTTAACTTTGTAGATGTCATTCTACTGGTGACGAGGCATTGGCTACCTTAAGAGAGTCATAGTGATTCTTGCCAGTTGCTCACCCAAATACACATTTCTTAGATAGTGTGGCCAGTCTGCCCAAACCGATACGCCACTAGTAGTTTATCTGTAGAGATATAACGTTCCTCCTGCCAGGGGTTTCTTGACATTGAAGATGTTATACTACTGGTTACGAGACGTTGTCTACCGTAAGAGAGGATTAGTAACTCCTGCCATTTGCTCACACACATTCACACTTCTTTCATCCTGTGGGCAATCTGCCAGATGCGATATGTCACTTGTTGCGAATCTTAACAGATTCATCGTTGCTCTTGCCAGGGTTTCTTCGAGTTTGTTGATACGATTCTCCTGGTGACGAGGCATTGGTTACCTTACGAGTGTCATAATGATTCCTGCAAGTTGCTCACCCAAATAAACATTATTTAGATACTGTGGCCACTCTACCGCAAGCGATACGCCACTAGTTGTGTATCTTAAGAGAAACCTCGTTACACTTGCCAGGGGTTTCTTGACTTTCAAGATGTGATTCTGCTGGTGACGAACCATTGGCTACCTTAAGAGATTCATAGTGATTCCTGCCAGTTGCTCACCAACGACACATTTTTTACGTACTGTTGCCAGTCTGCCCAAATCGATACGCCACTCTTTGTGTATCTTAAGAGAAACATCATTACTCTTGCCAGGGATTTCTTGACTTTGGAGATGTAATTCAACTGGTGACGAGGCGTTGTCTACCTTAAGAGACTCATAGTGATTCCAGCCAGTTGCTTACTCAAATACACACTTTTTAGATACTGTGGCCAGTTTGCCCAAAGCGCTATGCCACTATTCATTTATCATAAGACAAACATCGTTATTGCTGCAAGGAGTTTCTTGCAGTTGCTGATGTGATTCTACTCGTTACGAAGGATTGGCTTCCTTAAGACAGTCATAGTGATTCCTGCTAGTTGCTCACCGAAATACACATTTTTTAGACACTGTGGCCAGTCTGCCTGATGCGATACGCCACTAGTTGAATACCTTAAGAGATACATCGTTACTCTTGCCAGGGTTTTCTTGAAGTTGCTGATGTGATTCTCGCTGGTGACGAGGCATTGGCTACCTTAAGAGAGTCATGGTAATTCCTGCTAGTTGCTCACCGAAATACACATTTTCTAGATACAGTGGCCCGTCTGCCTGAAGCGATACGCCACCTGTTGTGTATGTTAAAAGATTTATCGTTCGTCTTACCAGGGGTTTCTTGACTTTGAAGATGTGTTTGTACTGGTGACAAGGCATTGGCTACCTGAAGAGAGTAATAGTGATTCCTGCCGGTTGCTCACACTAATACACATTTCTTAGATACTGCGGCCAGTCTGCCCTAAGTGATACGCCACTAGTTGTGTATCTTAAGTGAAATATCGTTACTCTTGCCAGGGGTTTCTTGACTTTGAAGATATGATTCTACTGGTGACGGGGCATTGGCTATCTTAAGAGAGTCATAGTGATTCCTGCCAGTTGCTCATCCAAATACCCATTTTTTACATACTGTGGCCAGTCTGCCTGAAACGATACGCCACTATTTGTGTATCTTAAAAGAAACATCGATACTCTTACCAGGGGTGTCTTGACTTTGAAGATGTGATACTACTGGCGACGAGGCGTTGTCTACCTTAAGGGAGGAATAGTTACTCCTGCCATTTGCGCACACAGATTCACACTACTTTCTTCCTGTGTGCAATCTGCCAGATGCGGTATGTCACTAATTGTGTTTCCTAACAGGGTCATCATCGCTCTGGCCAGGGTTTCTTCGAGTTTGGCGACATGAATCTCCTGGTGACGAGGCATTGGCTACCTTAAGAGAGTCATATTGATTACAGCCAGTTGCTCACCCAAATACACGTTTTTTTAGATACTGTGGCCAGTCTGCCTGAAGCGATACGCCACTACTCGTTTATCTTTAGAGAAACATCGTTACTCTTGCCTGGGGTTTCTTGACTTTGAAAATGTGATTCAACTGGTGACGAAGCTTTGGCTACCTTAAGAGAGTCATAGTGATTCCTGCCAGTAGCTCACCCAAATACACATTTTTTGGATACTGTGGCCCATCTGCTGACAGCGGTATACCACTAGTTCTTACTCCTAAGACAAACATCGTTATTCCTGCCAGGGTTTCTTGCAGTTGCTGATGTGATTGTCGTGTTGACGAAGCATTGGCTTCGTTCAGAGAGACATAGTGATTCCTGGTAGTTTCTCACCCAGATACACATTTTGTAAATACAGTGGCCAATCTGTCTGAAGCGATACGCCACTAGTTGTGTATCTTAAGAGAATTATCGTTACACTTGCCAGGGGTCTCGTGACTTTGAAATGCGATTCTACTGGTAACGGGGCATTGGCTACCTTAAGAGAGGAATAGTTACTCCTGCCATTTGCTCACACAAATTGACACCAATTTCTGTTTGTGGCCGATCTGCGAGGTGCAACATGTCACTAGTTGTGTATCCTAAGAGAGTCATTGGTCCTCCAGCCAGCGTTTCTTCGAGTTCGCTGATACGATACTCCTGGTGACGTGGCATTGGTTACCTTAACAGAATCATAGTGATTCCTGCAAGTTGCTCACACAAATACACATTTTTTATATACTGTGGCCAGTCTGCCGGAAGCGATATGCCACTAGTTGTGTATCTTAAGAGAATCGTCGTTACTCATTCCAGGTATTTCTTAACTTTGTAGATGTCATTCTACTGGTGACGAGGCATTGGCTACCTTAAGAGAGTCATAGTGATTCTTGCCAGTTGCTCACCCAAATACACATTTCTTAGATAGTGTGGCCAGTCTGCCCAAACCGATATGCCACTAGTAGTTTATCTGTAGAGATATAACGTTCCTCCTGCCAGGGGTTTCTTGACATTGAAGATGTTATAATACTGGTTACGAGGCGTTGTCTACCGTAAGAGAGGATTAGAAACTCCTGCCATTTGCTCACACACATTCACACTTCTTTCATCCTGTGGGCAATCTGCCAGATGCGATATGTCACTTGTTGCGAATCTTAACAGATTCATCGTTGCTCTTGCCAGGGTTTCTTCGAGTTTGTTGATACGCTTCTCCTGGTGACGAGGCATTGGTTACCTTACGAGTGTCATAATGATTCCTGCAAGTTGCTCACCCAAATAAACATTATTTAGATACTGTGGCCAGTCTACCGCAAGCGATACGCCACTAGTTGTGTATCTTAAGAGAAACCTCGTTACACTTGCCAGGGGTTTCTTGACTTTCAAGATGTGATTCTGCTGGTGACGAACCATTGGCTACCTTAAGAGATTCATAGTGATTCCTGCCAGTTGCTCACCAACGACACATTTTTTACGTACTGTTGCCAGTCTGCCCAAATCGATACGCCACTCTTTGTGTATCTTAAGAGAAACATCATTACTCTTGCCAGGGATTTCTTGACTTTGGAGATGTAATTCAACTGGTGACGAGGCGTTGTCTACCTTAAGAGACTCATAGTGATTCCAGCCAGTTGCTTACTCAAATACACACTTTTTAGATACTGTGGCCAGTTTGCCCAAAGCGCTATGCCACTATTCATTTATCATAAGACAAACATCGTTATTGCTGCAAGGAGTTTCTTGCAGTTGCTGATGTGATTCTACTCGTTACGAAGGATTGGCTCCTTAAGACAGTCATAGTGATTCCTGCTAGTTGCTCACCGAAATACACATTTTTTAGACACTGTGGCCAGTCTGCCTGATGCGATACGCCACTAGTTGAATACCTTAAGAGATACATCGTTACTCTTGCCAGGGTTTTCTTGAAGTTGCTGATGTGATTCTCGCTGGTGACGAGGCATTGGCTACCTTAAGAGAGTCATGGTAATTCCTGCTAGTTGCTCACCGAAATACACATTTTCTAGATACAGTGGCCCGTCTGCCTGAAGCGATACGCCACCTGTTGTGTATGTTAAAAGATTTATCGTTCCTCTTACCAGGGGTTTCTTGACTTTGAAGATGTGTTTGTACTGGTGACAAGGCATTGGCTACCTGAAGAGAGTAATAGTGATTCCTGCCGGTTGCTCACACTAATACACATTTCTTAGATACTGCGGCCAGTCTGCCCTAAGTGATACGCCACTAGTTGTGTATCTTAAGTGAAATATCGTTACTCTTGCCAGGGGTTTCTTGACTTTGAAGATATGATTCTACTGGTGACGGGGCATTGGCTATCTTAAGAGAGTCATAGTGATTCCTGCCAGTTGCTCATCCAAATACCCATTTTTTACATACTGTGGCCAGTCTGCCTGAAACGATACGCCACTATTTGTGTATCTTAAAAGAAACATCGATACTCTTACCAGGGGTGTCTTGACTTTGAAGATGTGATACTACTGGCGACGAGGCGTTGTCTACCTTAAGGGAGGAATAGTTACTCCTGCCATTTGCGCACACAGATTCACACTACTTTCTTCCTGTGTGCAATCTGCCAGATGCGGTATGTCACTAATTGTGTTTCCTAACAGGGTCATCATCGCTCTGGCCAGGGTTTCTTCGAGTTTGGCGACATGAATCTCCTGGTGACGAGGCATTGGCTACCTTAAGAGAGTCATATTGATTACAGCCAGTTGCTCACCCAAATACACGTTTTTTTAGATACTGTGGCCAGTCTGCCTGAAGCGATACGCCACTACTCGTTTATCTTTAGAGAAACATCGTTACTCTTGCCTGGGGTTTCTTGACTTTGAAAATGTGATTCAACTGGTGACGAAGCTTTGGCTACCTTAAGAGAGTCATAGTGATTCCTGCCAGTAGCTCACCCAAATACACATTTTTTGGATACTGTGGCCCATCTGCTGACAGCGGTATACCACTAGTTCTTACTCCTAAGACAAACATCGTTATTCCTGCCAGGGTTTCTTGCAGTTGCTGATGTGATTGTCGTGTTGACGAAGCATTGGCTTCGTTCAGAGAGACATAGTGATTCCTGGTAGTTTCTCACCCAGATACACATTTTGTAAATACAGTGGCCAATCTGTCTGAAGCGATACGCCACTAGTTGTGTATCTTAAGAGAATTATCGTTACACTTGCCAGGGGTCTCGTGACTTTGAAATGCGATTCTACTGGTAACGGGGCATTGGCTACCTTAAGAGAGGAATAGTTACTCCTGCCATTTGCTCACACAAATTGACACCAATTTCTGTTTGTGGCCGATCTGCGAGGTGCAACATGTCACTAGTTGTGTATCCTAAGAGAGTCATTGGTCCTCCAGCCAGCGTTTCTTCGAGTTCGCTGATACGATACTCCTGGTGACGTGGCATTGGTTACCTTAACAGAATCATAGTGATTCCTGCAAGTTGCTCACACAAATACACATTTTTTATATACTGTGGCCAGTCTGCCGGAAGCGATATGCCACTAGTTGTGTATCTTAAGAGAATCGTCGTTACTCATTCCAGGTATTTCTTAACTTTGTAGATGTCATTCTACTGGTGACGAGGCATTGGCTACCTTAAGAGAGTCATAGTGATTCTTGCCAGTTGCTCACCCAAATACACATTTCTTAGATAGTGTGGCCAGTCTGCCCAAACCGATACGCCACTAGTAGTTTATCTGTAGAGATATAACGTTCCTCCTGCCAGGGGTTTCTTGACATTGAAGATGTTATACTACTGGTTACGAGACGTTGTCTACCGTAAGAGAGGATTAGTAACTCCTGCCATTTGCTCACACACATTCACACTTCTTTCATCCTGTGGGCAATCTGCCAGATGCGATATGTCACTTGTTGCGAATCTTAACAGATTCATCGTTGCTCTTGCCAGGGTTTCTTCGAGTTTGTTGATACGATTCTCCTGGTGACGAGGCATTGGTTACCTTACGAGTGTCATAATGATTCCTGCAAGTTGCTCACCCAAATAAACATTATTTAGATACTGTGGCCAGTCTACCGCAAGCGATACGCCACTAGTTGTGTATCTTAAGAGAAACCTCGTTACACTTGCCAGGGGTTTCTTGACTTTCAAGATGTGATTCTGCTGGTGACGAACCATTGGCTACCTTAAGAGATTCATAGTGATTCCTGCCAGTTGCTCACCAACGACACATTTTTTACGTACTGTTGCCAGTCTGCCCAAATCGATACGCCACTCTTTGTGTATCTTAAGAGAAACATCATTACTCTTGCCAGGGATTTCTTGACTTTGGAGATGTAATTCAACTGGTGACGAGGCGTTGTCTACCTTAAGAGACTCATAGTGATTCCAGCCAGTTGCTTACTCAAATACACACTTTTTAGATACTGTGGCCAGTTTGCCCAAAGCGCTATGCCACTATTCATTTATCATAAGACAAACATCGTTATTGCTGCAAGGAGTTTCTTGCAGTTGCTGATGTGATTCTACTCGTTACGAAGGATTGGCTTCCTTAAGACAGTCATAGTGATTCCTGCTAGTTGCTCACCGAAATACACATTTTTTAGACACTGTGGCCAGTCTGCCTGATGCGATACGCCACTAGTTGAATACCTTAAGAGATACATCGTTACTCTTGCCAGGGTTTTCTTGAAGTTGCTGATGTGATTCTCGCTGGTGACGAGGCATTGACTACCTTAAGAGAGTCATGGTAATTCCTGCTAGTTGCTCACCCAAATACACATTTTCTAGATACAGTGGCCCGTCTGCCTGAAGCGATACGCCACCTGTTGTGTATGTTAAAAGATTTATCGTTCGTCTTACCAGGGGTTTCTTGACTTTGAAGATGTGTTTGTACTGGTGACAAGGCATTGGCTACCTGAAGAGAGTAATAGTGATTCCTGCCGGTTGCTCACACTAATAAACATTTCTTAGATACTGCGGCCAGTCTGCCCTAAGTGATACGCCTCTAGTTGTGTATCTTAAGTGAAATATCGTTACTCTTGCCAGGGGTTTCTTGACTTTGAAGATATGATTCTACTGGTGACGGGGCATTGGCTATCTTAAGAGAGTCATAGTGATTCCTGCCAGTTGCTCACCCAAATACCCATTTTTTACATACTGTGGCCAGTCTGCCTGAAACGATACGCCACTATTTGTGTATCTTAAAAGAAACATCGATACTCTTACCAGGGGTGTCTTGACTTTGAAGATGTGATACTACTGGCGACGAGGCGTTGTCTACCTTAAGGGAGGAATAGTTACTCCTGCCATTTGCGCACACAGATTCACACTACTTTCTTCCTGTGTGCAATCTGCCAGATGCGGTATGTCACTAATTGTGTTTCCTAACAGGGTCATCATCGCTCTGGCCAGGGTTTCTTCGAGTTTGGCGACATGAATCTCCTGGTGACGAGGCATTGGCTACCTTAAGAGAGTCATATTGATTACAGCCAGTTGCTCACCCAAATACACGTTTTTTTAGATACTGTGGCCAGTCTGCCTGAAGCGATACGCCACTACTCGTTTATCTTTAGAGAAACATCGTTACTCTTGCCTGGGGTTTCTTGACTTTGAAAATGTGATTCAACTGGTGACGAAGCTTTGGCTACCTTAAGAGAGTCATAGTGATTCCTGCCAGTAGCTCACCCAAATACACATTTTTTGGATACTGTGGCCCATCTGCTGACAGCGGTATACCACTAGTTCTTACTCCTAAGACAAACATCGTTATTCCTGCCAGGGTTTCTTGCAGTTGCTGATGTGATTGTCGTGTTGACGAAGCATTGGCTTCGTTCAGAGAGACATAGTGATTCCTGGTAGTTTCTCACCCAGATACACATTTTGTAAATACAGTGGCCAATCTGTCTGAAGCGATACGCCACTAGTTGTGTATCTTAAGAGAATTATCGTTACACTTGCCAGGGGTCTCGTGACTTTGAAATGCGATTCTACTGGTAACGGGGCATTGGCTACCTTAAGAGAGGAATAGTTACTCCTGCCATTTGCTCACACAAATTGACACCAATTTCTGTTTGTGGCCGATCTGCGAGGTGCAACATGTCACTAGTTGTGTATCCTAAGAGAGTCATTGGTCCTCCAGCCAGCGTTTCTTCGAGTTCGCTGATACGATACTCCTGGTGACGTGGCATTGGTTACCTTAACAGAATCATAGTGATTCCTGCAAGTTGCTCACACAAATACACATTTTTTATATACTGTGGCCAGTCTGCCGGAAGCGATATGCCACTAGTTGTGTATCTTAAGAGAATCGTCGTTACTCTTTCCAGGTATTTCTTAACTTTGTAGATGTCATTCTACTGGTGACGAGGCATTGGCTACCTTAAGAGAATCATAGTGATTCTTGCCAGTTGCTCACCCAAATACACATTTCTTAGATAGTGTGGCCAGTCTGCCCAAACCGATACGCTACTAGTAGTTTATCTGTAGAGATATAACGTTCCTCCTGCCAGGGGTTTCTTGACATTGAAGATGTTATACTACTGGTTACGAGGCGTTGTCTACCGTAAGAGAGGATTAGTAACTCCTGCCATTTGCTCACACACATTCACACTTCTTTCATCCTGTGGGCAATCTGCCAGATGCGATATGTCACTTGTTGCGAATCTTAACAGATTCATCGTTGCTCTTGCCAGGGTTTCTTCGAGTTTGTTGATACGATTCTCCTGGTGACGAGGCATTGGTTACCTTACGAGTGTCATAATGATTCCTGCAAGTTGCTCACCCAAATAAACATTATTTAGATACTGTGGCCAGTCTACCGCAAGCGATACGCCACTAGTTGTGTATCTTAAGAGAAACCTCGTTACACTTGCCAGGGGTTTCTTGACTTTCAAGATGTGATTCTGCTGGTGACGAACCATTGGCTACCTTAAGAGATTCATAGTGATTCCTGCCAGTTGCTCACCAACGACACATTTTTTACGTACTGTTGCCAGTCTGCCCAAATCGATACGCCACTCTTTGTGTATCTTAAGAGAAACATCATTACTCTTGCCAGGGATTTCTTGACTTTGGAGATGTAATTCAACTGGTGACGAGGCGTTGTCTACCTTAAGAGACTCATAGTGATTCCAGCCAGTTGCTTACTCAAATACACACTTTTTAGATACTGTGGCCAGTTTGCCCAAAGCGCTATGCCACTATTCATTTATCATAAGACAAAAATCGTTATTGCTGCAAGGAGTTTCTTGCAGTTGCTGATGTGCTTCTACTCGTTACGAAGGATTGGCTTCCTTAAGACAGTCATAGTGATTCCTGCTAGTTGCTCACCGACATACACATTTTTTAGACACTGTGGCCAGTCTGCCTGATGCGATACGCCACTAGTTGAATACCTTAAGAGATACATCGTTACTCTTGCCAGGGTTTTCTTGAAGTTGCTGATGTGATTCTCGCTGGTGACGAGGCATTGGCTACCTTAAGAGAGTCATGGTAATTCCTGCTAGTTGCTCACCGAAATACACATTTTCTAGATACAGTGGCCCGTCTGCCTGAAGCGATACGCCACCTGTTGTGTATGTTAAAAGATTTATCGTTCCTCTTACCAGGGGTTTCTTGACTTTGAAGATGTGTTTGTACTGGTGACAAGGCATTGGCTACCTGAAGAGAGTAATAGTGATTCCTGCCGGTTGCTCACACTAATACACATTTCTTAGATACTGCGGCCAGTCTGCCCTAAGTGATACGCCACTAGTTGTGTATCTTAAGTGAAATATCGTTACTCTTGCCAGGGGTTTCTTGACTTTGAAGATATGATTCTACTGGTGACGGGGCATTGGCTATCTTAAGAGAGTCATAGTGATTCCTGCCAGTTGCTCACCCAAATACCCATTTTTTACATACTGTGGCCAGTCTGCCTGAAACGATACGCCACTATTTGTGTATCTTAAAAGAAACATCGATACTCTTACCAGGGGTGTCTTGACTTTGAAGATGTGATACTACTGGCGACGAGGCGTTGTCTACCTTAAGGGAGGAATAGTTACTCCTGCCATTTGCGCACACAGATTCACACTACTTTCTTCCTGTGTGCAATCTGCCAGATGCGGTATGTCACTAATTGTGTTTCCTAACAGGGTCATCATCGCTCTGGCCAGGGTTTCTTCGAGTTTGGCGACATGAATCTCCTGGTGACGAGGCATTGGCTACCTTAAGAGAGTCATATTGATTACAGCCAGTTGCTCACCCAAATACACGTTTTTTTAGATACTGTGGCCAGTCTGCCTGAAGCGATACGCCACTACTCGTTTATCTTTAGAGAAACATCGTTACTCTTGCCTGGGGTTTCTTGACTTTGAAAATGTGATTCAACTGGTGACGAAGCTTTGGCTACCTTAAGAGAATCATAGTGATTCCTGCCAGTAGCTCACCCAAATACACATTTTTTGGATACTGTGGCCCATCTGCTGACAGCGGTATACCACTAGTTCTTACTCCTAAGACAAACATCGTTATTCCTGCCAGGGTTTCTTGCAGTTGCTGATGTGATTGTCGTGTTGACGAAGCATTGGCTTCGTTCAGAGAGACATAGTGATTTCTGGTAGTTTCTCACGCAGATACACATTTTGTAAATACAGTGGCCAATCTGTCTGAAGCGATACGCCACTAGTTGTGTATCTTAAGAGAATTATCGTTACACTTGCCAGGGGTCTCGTGACTTTGAAATGCGATTCTACTGGTAACGGGGCATTGGCTACCTTAAGAGAGGAATAGTTACTCCTGCCATTTGCTCACACAAATTGACACCAATTTCTGTTTGTGGCCGATCTGCGAGGTGCAACATGTCACTAGTTGTGTATCCTAAGAGAGTCATTGGTCCTCCAGCCAGCGTTTCTTCGAGTTCGCTGATACGATACTCCTGGTGACGTGGCATTGGTTACCTTAACAGAATCATAGTGATTCCTGCAAGTTGCTCACACAAATACACATTTTTTATATACTGTGGCCAGTCTGCCGGAAGCGATATGCCACTAGTTGTGTATCTTAAGAGAATCGTCGTTACTCTTTCCAGGTATTTCTTAACTTTGTAGATGTCATTCTACTGGTAACGAGGCATTGGCTACCTTAAGAGAGTCATAGTGATTCTTGCCAGTTGCTCACCCAAATACACATTTCTTAGATAGTGTGGCCAGTCTGCCCAAACCGATACGCCACTAGTAGTTTATCTGTAGAGATATAACGTTCCTCCTGCCAGGGGTTTCTTGACATTGAAGATGTTATACTACTGGTTACGAGGCGTTGTCTACCGTAAGAGAGGATTAGTAACTCCTGCCATTTGCTCACACACATTCACACTTCTTTCATCCTGTGGGCAATCTGCCAGATGCGATATGTCACTTGTTGCGAATCTTAACAGATTCATCGTTGCTCTTGCCAGGGTTTCTTCGAGTTTGTTGATACGATTCTCCTGGTGACCAGGCATTGGTTACCTTACGAGTGTCATAATGATTCCTGCAAGTTGCTCACCCAAATAAACATTATTTAGATACTGTGGCCAGTCTACCGCAAGCGATACGCCACTAGTTGTGTATCTTAAGAGAAACCTCGTTACACTTGCCAGGGGTTTCTTGACTTTCAAGATGTGATTCTGCTGGTGACGAACCATTGGCTACCTTAAGAGATTCATAGTGATTCCTGCCAGTTGCTCACCAACGACACATTTTTTACGTACTGTTGCCAGTCTGCCCAAATCGATACGCCACTCTTTGTGTATCTTAAGAGAAACATCATTACTCTTGCCAGGGATTTCTTGACTTTGGAGATGTAATTCAACTGGTGACGAGGCGTTGTCTACCTTAAGAGACTCATAGTGATTCCAGCCAGTTGCTTACTCAAATACACACTTTTTAGATACTGTGGCCAGTTTGCCCAAAGCGCTATGCCACTATTCATTTATCATAAGACAAACATCGTTATTGCTGCAAGGAGTTTCTTGCAGTTGCTGATGTGATTCTACTCGTTACGAAGGATTGGCTTCCTTAAGACAGTCATAGTGATTCCTGCTAGTTGCTCACCGAAATACACATTTTTTAGACACTGTGGCCAGTCTGCCTGATGCGATACGCCACTAGTTGAATACCTTAAGAGATACATCGTTACTCTTGCCAGGGTTTTCTTGAAGTTGCTGATGTGATTCTCGCTGGTGACGAGGCATTGGCTATCTTAAGAGAGTCATGGTGATTCCTGCTAGTTGCTCACCCAAATACACATTTTCTAGATACAGTGGCCCGTCTGCCTGAAGCGATACGCCACCTGTTGTGTATGTTAAAAGATTTATCGTTCCTCTTACCAGGGGTTTCTTGACTTTGAAGATGTGTTTGTACTGGTGACAAGGCATTGGCTACCTGAAGAGAGTAATAGTGATTCCTGCCGGTTGCTCACACTAATACACATTTCTTAGATACTGCGGCCAGTCTGCCCTAAGTGATACGCCACTAGTTGTGTATCTTAAGTGAAATATCGTTACTCTTGCCAGGGCTTTCTTGACTTTGAAGATATGATTCTACTGGTGACGGGGCATTGGCTATCTTAAGAGAGTCATAGTGATTCCTGCCAGTTGCTCACCCAAATACCCATTTTTTACATACTGTGGCCAGTCTGCCTGAAACGATACGCCACTATTTGTGTATCTTAAAAGAAACATCGATACTCTTACCAGGGGTGTCTTGACTTTGAAGATGTGATACTACTGGCGACGAGGCGTTGTCTACCTTAAGGGAGGAATAGTTACTCCAGCCATTTGCGCACACAGATTCACACTACTTTCTTCCTGTGTGCAATCTGCCAGATGCGGTATGTCACTAATTGTGTTTCCTAACAGGGTCATCATCGCTCTGGCCAGGGTTTCTTCGAGTTTGGCGACATGAATCTCCTGGTGACGAGGCATTGGCTACCTTAAGAGAGTCATATTGATTACAGCCAGTTGCTCACCCAAATACACGTTTTTTTAGATACTGTGGCCAGTCTGCCTGAAGCGATACGCCACTACTCGTTTATCTTTAGAGAAACATCGTTACTCTTGCCTGGGGTTTCTTGACTTTGAAAATGTGATTCAACTGGTGACGAAGCTTTGGCTACCTTAAGAGAGTCATAGTGATTCCTGCCAGTAGCTCACCCAAATACACATTTTTTGGATACTGTGGCCCATCTGCTGACAGCGGTATACCACTAGTTCTTACTCCTAAGACAAACATCGTTATTCCTGCCAGGGTTTCTTGCAGTTGCTGATGTGATTGTCGTGTTGACGAAGCATTGGCTTCGTTCAGAGAGACATAGTGATTCCTGGTAGTTTCTCACCCAGATACACATTTTGTAAATACAGTGGCCAATCTGTCTGAAGCGATACGCCACTAGTTGTGTATCTTAAGAGAATTATCGTTACACTTGCCAGGGGTCTCGTGACTTTGAAATGCGATTCTACTGGTAACGGGGCATTGGCTACCTTAAGAGAGGAATAGTTACTCCTGCCATTTGCTCACACAAATTGACACCAATTTCTGTTTGTGGCCGATCTGCGAGGTGCAACATGTCACTAGTTGTGTATCCTAAGAGAGTCATTGGTCCTCCAGCCAGCGTTTCTTCGAGTTCGCTGATACGATACTCCTGGTGACGTGGCATTGGTTACCTTAACAGAATCATAGTGATTCCTGCAAGTTGCTCACACAAATACACATTTTTTATATACTGTGGCCAGTCTGCCGGAAGCGATATGCCACTAGTTGTGTATCTTAAGAGAATCGTCGTTACTCTTTCCAGGTATTTCTTAACTTTGTAGATGTCATTCTACTGGTGACGAGGCATTGGCTACCTTAAGAGAGTCATAGTGATTCTTGCCAGTTGCTCACCCAAATACACATTTCTTAGATAGTGTGGCCAGTCTGCCCAAACCGATACGCCACTAGTAGTTTATCTGTAGAGATATAACGTTCCTCCTGCCAGGGGTTTCTTGACATTGAAGATGTTATACTACTGGTTACGAGGCGTTGTCTACCGTAAGAGAGGATTAGTAACTCCTGCCATTTGCTCACACACATTCACACTTCTTTCATCCTGTGGGCAATCTGCCAGATGCGATATGTCACTTGTTGCGAATCTTAACAGATTCATCGTTGCTCTTGCCAGGGTTTCTTCGAGTTTGTTGATACGATTCTCCTGGTGACGAGGCATTGGTTACCTTACGAGTGTCATAATGATTCCTGCAAGTTGCTCACCCAAATAAACATTATTTAGATACTGTGGCCAGTCTACCGCAAGCGATACGCCACTAGTTGTGTATCTTAAGAGAAACCTCGTTACACTTGCCAGGGGTTTCTTGACTTTCAAGATGTGATTCTGCTGGTGACGAACCATTGGCTACCTTAAGAGATTCATAGTGATTCCTGCCAGTTGCTCACCAACGACACATTTTTTACGTACTGTTGCCAGTCTCCCCAAATCGATACGCCACTCTTTGTGTATCTTAAGAGAAACATCATTACTCTTGCCAGGGATTTCTTGACTTTGGAGATGTAATTCAACTGGTGACGAGGCGTTGTCTACCTTAAGAGACTCATAGTGATTCCAGCCAGTTGCTTACTCAAATACACACTTTTTAGATACTGTGGCCAGTTTGCCCAAAGCGCTATGCCACTATTCATTTATCATAAGACAAACATCGTTATTGCTGCAAGGAGTTTCTTGCAGTTGCTGATGTGATTCTACTCGTTACGAAGGATTGGCTTCCTTAAGACAGTCATAGTGATTCCTGCTAGTTGCTCACCGAAATACACATTCTTTAGACACTGTGGCCAGTCTGCCTGATGCGATACGCCACTAGATGAATACCTTAAGAGATACATCGTTACTCTTGCCAGGGTTTTCTTGAAGTTGCTGATGTGATTCTCGCTGGTGACGAGGCATTGGCTACCTTAAGAGAGTCATGGTAATTCCTGCTAGTTGCTCACCCAAATACACATTTTCTAGATACAGTGGCCCGTCTGCCTGAAGCGATACGCCACCTGTTGTGTATGTTAAAAGATTTATCGTTCCTCTTACCAGGGGTTTCTTGACTTTGAAGATGTGTTTGTACTGGTGACAAGGCATTGGCTACCTGAAGAGAGTAATAGTGATTCCTGCCGGTTGCTCACACTAATACACATTTCTTAGATACTGCGGCCAGTCTGCCCTAAGTGATACGCCACTAGTTGTGTATCTTAAGTGAAATATCGTTACTCTTGCCAGGGGTTTCTTGACTTTGAAGATATGATTCTACTGGTGACGGGGCATTGGCTATCTTAAGAGAGTCATAGTGATTCCTGCCAGTTGCTCACCCAAATACCCATTTTTTACATACTGTGGCCAGTCTGCCTGAAACGATACGCCACTATTTGTGTATCTTAAAAGAAACATCGATACTCTTACCAGGGGTGTCTTGACTTTGAAGATGTGATACTACTGGCGACGAGGCGTTGTCTACCTTAAGGGAGGAATAGTTACTCCTGCCATTTGCGCACACAGATTCACACTACTTTCATCCTGTGTGCAATCTGCCAGATGCGGTATGTCACTAATTGTGTTTCCTAACAGGGTCATCATCGCTCTGGCCAGGGTTTCTTCGAGTTTGGCGACATGAATCTCCTGGTGACGAGGCATTGGCTACCTTAAGAGAGTCATATTGATTACAGCCAGTTGCTCACCCAAATACACGTTTTTTTAGATACTGTGGCCAGTCTGCCTGAAGCGATACGCCACTACTCGTTTATCTTTAGAGAAACATCGTTACTCTTGCCTGGGGTTTCTTGACTTTGAAAATGTGATTCAACTGGTGACGAAGCTTTGGCTACCTTAAGAGAGTCGTAGTGATTCCTGCCAGTAGCTCACCCAAATACACATTTTTTGGATACTGTGGCCCATCTGCTGACAGCGGTATACCACTAGTTCTTACTCCTAAGACAAACATCGTTATTCCTGCCAGGGTTTCTTGCAGTTGCTGATGTGATTGTCGTGTTGACGAAGCATTGGCTTCGTTCAGAGAGACATAGTGATTCCTGGTAGTTTCTCACCCAGATACACATTTTGTAAATACAGTGGCCAATCTGTCTGAAGCGATACGCCACTAGTTGTGTATCTTAAGAGAATTATCGTTACACTTGCCAGGGGTCTCGTGACTTTGAAATGCGATTCTACTGGTAACGGGGCATTGGCTACCTTAAGAGAGGAATAGTTACTCCTGCCATTTGCTCACACAAATTGACACCAATTTCTGTTTGTGGCCGATCTGCGAGGTGCAACATGTCACTAGTTGTGTATCCTAAGAGAGTCATTGGTCCTCCAGCCAGCGTTTCTTCGAGTTCGCTGATACGATACTCCTGGTGACGTGGCATTGGTTACCTTAACAGAATCATAGTGATTCCTGCTAGTTGCTCACACAAATACACATTTTTTATATACTGTGGCCAGTCTGCCGGAAGCGATATGCCACTAGTTGTGTATCTTAAGAGAATCGTCGTTACTCTTTCCAGGTATTTCTTAACTTTGTAGATGTCATTCTACTGGTGACGAGGCATTGGCTACCTTAAGAGAGTCATAGTGATTCTTGCCAGTTGCTCACCCAAATACACATTTCTTAGATAGTGTGGCCAGTCTGCCCAAACCGATACGCCACTAGTAGTTTATCTGTAGAGATATAACGTTCCTCCTGCCAGGGGTTTCTTGACATTGAAGATGTTATACTACTGGTTACGAGGCGTTGTCTACCGTAAGAGAGGATTAGTAACTCCTGCCATTTGCTCACACACATTCACACTTCTTTCATCCTGTGGGCAATCTGCCAGATGCGATATGTCACTTGTTGCGAATCTTAACAGATTCATCGTTGCTCTTGCCAGGGTTTCTTCGAGTTTGTTGATACGATTCTCCTGGTGACGAGGCATTGGTTACCTTACGAGTGTCATAATGATTCCTGCAAGTTGCTCACCCAAATAAACATTATTTAGATACTGTGGCCAGTCTACCGCAAGCGATACGCCACTAGTTGTGTATCTTAAGAGAAACCTCGTTACACTTGCCAGGGGTTTCTTGACTTTCAA
Source organism: Schistocerca piceifrons (assembly GCF_021461385.2). Taxonomy (NCBI): domain Eukaryota; kingdom Metazoa; phylum Arthropoda; class Insecta; order Orthoptera; family Acrididae; genus Schistocerca; species Schistocerca piceifrons. The sequence continues at coordinate 870,284,548 of NC_060149.1, read as the reverse complement.
GATGTGATTCTGCTGGTGACGAACCATTGGCTACCTTAAGAGATTCATAGTGATTCCTGCCAGTTGCTCACCAACGACACATTTTTTACGTACTGTTGCCAGTCTGCCCAAATCGATACGCCACTCTTTGTGTATCTTAAGAGAAACATCATTACTCTTGCCAGGGATTTCTTGACTTTGGAGATGTAATTCAACTGGTGACGAGGCGTTGTCTACCTTAAGAGACTCATAGTGATTCCAGCCAGTTGCTTACTCAAATACACACTTTTTAGATACTGTGGCCAGTTTGCCCAAAGCGCTATGCCACTATTCATTTATCATAAGACAAACATCGTTATTGCTGCAAGGAGTTTCTTGCAGTTGCTGATGTGATTCTACTCGTTACGAAGGATTGGCTTCCTTAAGACAGTCATAGTGATTCCTGCTAGTTGCTCACCGAAATACACATTTTTTAGACACTGTGGCCAGTCTGCCTGATGCGATACGCCACTAGTTGAATACCTTAAGAGATACATCGTTACTCTTGCCAGGGTTTTCTTGAAGTTGCTGATGTGATTCTCGCTGGTGACGAGGCATTGGCTACCTTAAGAGAGTCATGGTAATTCCTGCTAGTTGCTCACCCAAATACACATTTTCTAGATACAGTGGCCCGTCTGCCTGAAGCGATACGCCACCTGTTGTGTATGTTAAAAGATTTATCGTTCCTCTTACCAGGGGTTTCTTGACTTTGAAGATGTGTTTGTACTGGTGACAAGGCATTGGCTACCTGAAGAGAGTAATAGTGATTCCTGCCGGTTGCTCACACTAATACACATTTCTTAGATACTGCGGCCAGTCTGCCCTAAGTGATACGCCACTAGTTGTGTATCTTAAGTGAAATATCGTTACTCTTGCCAGGGCTTTCTTGACTTTGAAGATATGATTCTACTGGTGACGGGGCATTGGCTATCTTAAGAGAGTCATAGTGATTCCTGCCAGTTGCTCACCCAAATACCCATTTTTTACATACTGTGGCCAGTCTGCCTGAAACGATACGCCACTATTTGTGTATCTTAAAAGAAACATCGATACTCTTACCAGGGGTGTCTTGACTTTGAAGATGTGATACTACTGGCGACGAGGCGTTGTCTACCTTAAGGGAGGAATAGTTACTCCAGCCATTTGCGCGCACAGATTCACACTACTTTCTTCCTGTGTGCAATCTGCCAGATGCGGTATGTCACTAATTGTGTTTCCTAACAGGGTCATCATCGCTCTGGCCAGGGTTTCTTCGAGTTTGGCGACATGAATCTCCTGGTGACGAGGCATTGGCTACCTTAAGAGAGTCATATTGATTACAGCCAGTTGCTCACCCAAATACACGTTTTTTTAGATACTGTGGCCAGTCTGCCTGAAGCGATACGCCACTACTCGTTTATCTTTAGAGAAACATCGTTACTCTTGCCTGGGGTTTCTTGACTTTGAAAATGTGATTCAACTGGTGACGAAGCTTTGGCTACCTTAAGAGAGTCATAGTGATTCCTGCCAGTAGCTCACCCAAATACACATTTTTTGGATACTGTGGCCCATCTGCTGACAGCGGTATACCACTAGTTCTTACTCCTAAGACAAACATCGTTATTCCTGCCAGGGTTTCTTGCAGTTGCTGATGTGATTGTCGTGTTGACGAAGCATTGGCTTCGTTCAGAGAGACATAGTGATTCCTGGTAGTTTCTCACCCAGATACACATTTTGTAAATACAGTGGCCAATCTGTCTGAAGCGATACGCCACTAGTTGTGTATCTTAAGAGAATTATCGTTACACTTGCCAGGGGTCTCGTGACTTTGAAATGCGATTCTACTGGTAACGGGGCATTGGCTACCTTAAGAGAGGAATAGTTACTCCTGCCATTTGCTCACACAAATTGACACCAATTTCTGTTTGTGGCCGATCTGCGAGGTGCAACATGTCACTAGTTGTGTATCCTAAGAGAGTCATTGGTCCTCCAGCCAGCGTTTCTTCGAGTTCGCTGATACGATACTCCTGGTGACGTGGCATTGGTTACCTTAACAGAATCATAGTGATTCCTGCAAGTTGCTCACACAAATACAAATTTTTTATATACTGTGGCCAGTCTGCCGGAAGCGATATGCCACTAGTTGTGTATCTTAAGAGAATCGTCGTTACTCTTTCCAGGTATTTCTTAACTTTGTAGATGTCATTCTACTGGTGACGAGGCATTGGCTACCTTAAGAGAGTCATAGTGATTCTTGCCAGTTGCTCACCCAAATACACATTTCTTAGATAGTGTGGCCAGTCTGCCCAAACCGATACGCCACTAGTAGTTTATCTGTAGAGATATAACGTTCCTCCTGCCAGGGGTTTCTTGACATTGAAGATGTTATACTACTGGTTACGAGGCGTTGTCTACCGTAAGAGAGGATTAGTAACTCCTGCCATTTGCTCACACACATTCACACTTCTTTCATCCTGTGGGCAATCTGCCAGATGCGATATGTCACTTGTTGCGAATCTTAACAGATTCATCGTTGCTCTTGCCAGGGTTTCTTCGAGTTTGTTGATACGATTCTCCTGGTGACGAGGCATTGGTTACCTTACGAGTGTCATAATGATTCCTGCAAGTTGCTCACCCAAATAAACATTATTTAGATACTGTGGCCAGTCTACCGCAAGCGATACGCCACTAGTTGTGTATCTTAAGAGAAACCTCGTTACACTTGCCAGGGGTTTCTTGACTTTCAAGATGTGATTCTGCTGGTGACGAACCATTGGCTACCTTAAGAGATTCATAGTGATTCCTGCCAGTTGCTCACCAACGACACATTTTTTACGTACTGTTGCCAGTCTCCCCAAATCGATACGCCACTCTTTGTGTATCTTAAGAGAAACATCATTACTCTTGCCAGGGATTTCTTGACTTTGGAGATGTAATTCAACTGGTGACGAGGCGTTGTCTACCTTAAGAGACTCATAGTGATTCCAGCCAGTTGCTTACTCAAATACACACTTTTTAGATACTGTGGCCAGTTTGCCCAAAGCGCTATGCCACTATTCATTTATCATAAGACAAACATCGTTATTGCTGCAAGGAGTTTCTTGCAGTTGCTGATGTGATTCTACTCGTTACGAAGGATTGGCTTCCTTAAGACAGTCATAGTGATTCCTGCTAGTTGCTCACCGAAATACACATTTTTTAGACACTGTGGCCAGTCTGCCTGATGCGATACGCCACTAGTTGAATACCTTAAGAGATACATCGTTACTCTTGCCAGGGTTTTCTTGAAGTTGCTGATGTGATTCTCGCTGGTGACGAGGCATTGGCTACCTTAAGAGAGTCATGGTAATTCCTGCTAGTTGCTCACCCAAATACACATTTTCTAGATACAGTGGCCCGTCTGCCTGAAGCGATACGCCACCTGTTGTGTATGTTAAAAGATTTATCGTTCCTCTTACCAGGGGTTTCTTGACTTTGAAGATGTGTTTGTACTGGTGACAAGGCATTGGCTACCTGAAGAGAGTAATAGTGATTCCTGCCGGTTGCTCACACTAATACACATTTCTTAGATACTGCGGCCAGTCTGCCCTAAGTGATACGCCACTAGTTGTGTATCTTAAGTGAAATATCGTTACTCTTGCCAGGGGTTTCTTGACTTTGAAGATATGATTCTACTGGTGACGGGGCATTGGCTATCTTAAGAGAGTCATAGTGATTCCTGCCAGTTGCTCACCCAAATACCCATTTTTTACATACTGTGGCCAGTCTGCCTGAAACGATACGCCACTATTTGTGTATCTTAAAAGAAACATCGATACTCTTACCAGGGGTGTCTTGACTTTGAAGATGTGATACTACTGGCGACGAGGCGTTGTCTACCTTAAGGGAGGAATAGTTACTCCTGCCATTTGCGCACACAGATTCACACTACTTTCATCCTGTGTGCAATCTGCCAGATGCGGTATGTCACTAATTGTGTTTCCTAACAGGGTCATCATCGCTCTGGCCAGGGTTTCTTCGAGTTTGGCGACATGAATCTCCTGGTGACGAGGCATTGGCTACCTTAAGAGAGTCATATTGATTACAGCCAGTTGCTCACCCAAATACACGTTTTTTTAGATACTGTGGCCAGTCTGCCTGAAGCGATACGCCACTACTCGTTTATCTTTAGAGAAACATCGTTACTCTTGCCTGGGGTTTCTTGACTTTGAAAATGTGATTCAACTGGTGACGAAGCTTTGGCTACCTTAAGAGAGTCGTAGTGATTCCTGCCAGTAGCTCACCCAAATACACATTGTTTGGATACTGTGGCCCATCTGCTGACAGCGGTATACCACTAGTTCTTACTCCTAAGACAAACATCGTTATTCCTGCCAGGGTTTCTTGCAGTTGCTGATGTGATTGTCGTGTTGACGAAGAATTGGCATCGTTCAGAGAGACATAGTGATTCCTGGTAGTTTCTCACCCAGATACACATTTTGTAAATACAGTGGCCAATCTGTCTGAAGCGATACGCCACTAGTTGTGTATCTTAAGAGAATTATCGTTACACTTGCCAGGGGTCTCGTGACTTTGAAATGCGATTCTACTGGTAACGGGGCATTGGCTACCTTAAGAGAGGAATAGTTACTCCTGCCATTTGCTCACACAAATTGACACCAATTTCTGTTTGTGGCCGATCTGCGAGGTGCAACATGTCACTAGTTGTGTATCCTAAGAGAGTCATTGGTCCTCCAGCCAGCGTTTCTTCGAGTTCGCTGATACGATACTCCTGGTGACGTGGCATTGGTTACCTTAACAGAATCATAGTGATTCCTGCAAGTTGCTCACACAAATACACATTTTTTATATACTGTGGCCAGTCTGCTGGAAGCGATATGCCACTAGTTGTGTATCTTAAGAGAATCGTCGTTACTCTTTCCAGGTATTTCTTAACTTTGTAGATGTCATTCTACTGGTGACGAGGCATTGGCTACCTTAAGAGAGTCATAGTGATTCTTGCCAGTTGCTCACCCAAATACACATTTCTTAGATAGTGTGGCCAGTCTGCCCAAACCGATACGCCACTAGTAGTTTATCTGTAGAGATATAACGTTCCTCCTGCCAGGGGTTTCTTGACATTGAAGATGTTATACTACTGGTTACGAGGCGTTGTCTACCGTAAGAGAGGATTAGTAACTCCTGCCATTTGCTCACACACATTCACACTTCTTTCATCCTGTGGGCAATCTGCCAGATGCGATATGTCACTTGTTGCGAATCTTAACAGATTCATCGTTGCTCTTGCCAGGGTTTCTTCGAGTTTGTTGATACGATTCTCCTGGTGACGAGGCATTGGTTACCTTACGAGTGTCATAATGATTCCTGCAAGTTGCTCACCCAAATAAACATTATTTAGATACTGTGGCCAGTCTACCGCAAGCGATACGCCACTAGTTGTGTATCTTAAGAGAAACCTCGTTACACTTGCCAGGGGTTTCTTGACTTTCAAGATGTGATTCTGCTGGTGACGAACCATTGGCTACCTTAAGAGATTCATAGTGATTCCTGCCAGTTGCTCACCAACGACACATTTTTTACGTACTGTTGCCAGTCTGCCCAAATCGATACGCCACTCTTTGTGTATCTTAAGAGAAACATCATTACTCTTGCCAGGGATTTCTTGACTTTGGAGATGTAATTCAACTGGTGACGAGGCGTTGTCTACCTTAAGAGACTCATAGTGATTCCAGCCAGTTGCTTACTCAAATACACACTTTTTAGATACTGTGGCCAGTTTGCCCAAAGCGCTATGCCACTATTCATTTATCATAAGACAAACATCGTTATTGCTGCAAGGAGTTTCTTGCAGTTGCTGATGTGATTCTACTCGTTACGAAGGATTGGCTTCCTTAAGACAGTCATAGTGATTCCTGCTAGTTGCTCACCGAAATACACATTTTTTAGACACTGTGGCCAGTCTGCCTGATGCGATACGCCACTAGTTGAATACCTTAAGAGATACATCGTTACTCTTGCCAGGGTTTTCTTGAAGTTGCTGATGTGATTCTCGCTGGTGACGAGGCATTGGCTACCTTAAGAGAGTCATGGTAATTCCTGCTAGTTGCTCACCCAAATACACATTTTCTAGATACAGTGGCCCGTCTGCCTGAAGCGATACGCCACCTGTTGTGTATGTTAAAAGATTTATCGTTCCTCTTACCAGGGGTTTCTTGACTTTGAAGATGTGTTTGTACTGGTGACAAGGCATTGGCTACCTGAAGAGAGTAATAGTGATTCCTGCCGGTTGCTCACACTAATACACATTTCTTAGATACTGCGGCCAGTCTGCCCTAAGTGATACGCCACTAGTTGTGTATCTTAAGTGAAATATCGTTACTCTTGCCAGGGGTTTCTTGACTTTGAAGATATGATTCTACTGGTGACGGGGCATTGGCTATCTTAAGAGAGTCATAGTGATTCCTGCCAGTTGCTCACCCAAATACCCATTTTTTACATACTGTGGCCAGTCTGCCTGAAACGATACGCCACTATTTGTGTATCTTAAAAGAAACATCGATACTCTTACCAGGGGTGTCTTGACTTTGAAGATGTGATACTACTGGCGACGAGGCGTGGTCTACCTTAAGGGAGGAATAGTTACTCCTGCCATTTGCGCACACAGATTCACACTACTTTCTTCCTGTGTGCAATCTGCCAGATGCGGTATGTCACTAATTGTGTTTCCTAACAGGGTCATCATCGCTCTGGCCAGGGTTTCTTCGAGTTTGGCGACATGAATCTCCTGGTGACGAGGCATTGGCTACCTTAAGAGAGTCATATTGATTACAGCCAGTTGCTCACCCAAATACACGTTTTTTTAGATACTGTGGCCAGTCTGCCTGAAGCGATACGCCACTACTCGTTTATCTTTAGAGAAACATCGTTACTCTTGCCTGGGGTTTCTTGACTTTGAAAATGTGATTCAATTGGTGACGAAGCTTTGGCTACCTTAAGAGAGTCATAGTGATTCCTGCCAGTAGCTCACCCAAATACACATTTTTTGGATACTGTGGCCCATCTGCTGACAGCGGTATACCACTAGTTCTTACTCCTAAGACAAACATCGTTATTCCTGCCAGGGTTTCTTGCAGTTGCTGATGTGATTGTCGTGTTGACGAAGCATTGGCTTCGTTCAGAGAGACATAGTGATTCCTGGTAGTTTCTCACCCAGATACACATTTTGTAAATACAGTGGCCAATCTGTCTGAAGCGATACGCCACTAGTTGTGTATCTTAAGAGAATTATCGTTACTCTTGCCAGGGGTCTCGTGACTTTGAAATGCGATTCTACTGGTAACGGGGCATTGGCTACCTTAAGAGAGGAATAGTTACTCCTGCCATTTGCTCACACAAATTGACACCAATTTCTGTTTGTGGCCGATCTGCGAGGTGCAACATGTCACTAGTTGTGTATCCTAAGAGAGTCATTGGTCCTCCAGCCAGCGTTTCTTCGAGTTCGCTGATATGATACTCCTGGTGACGTGGCATTGGTTACCTTAACAGAATCATAGTGATTCCTGCAAGTTGCTCACACAAATACACATTTTTTATATACTGTGGCCAGTCTGCCGGAAGCGATATGCCACTAGTTGTGTATCTTAAGAGATTCGTCGTTACTCTTTCCAGGTATTTCTTAACTTTGTAGATGTCATTCTACTGGTGACGAGGCATTGGCTACCTTAAGAGAGTCATAGTGATTCTTGCCAGTTGCTCACCCAAATACACATTTCTTAGATAGTGTGGCGTCTGCCCAAACCGATATGCCACTAGTAGTTTATCTGTAGAGATATAACGTTCCTCCTGCCAGGGGTTTCTTGACATTGAAGATGTTATACTACTGGTTACGAGGCGTTGTCTACCGTAAGAGAGGATTAGTAACTCCTGCCATTTGCTCACACACATTCACACTTCTTTCATCCTGTGGGCAATCTGCCAGATGCGATATGTCACTTGTTGCGAATCTTAACAGATTCATCGTTGCTCTTGCCAGGGTTTCTTCGAGTTTGTTGATACGATTCTCCTGGTGACGAGGCATTGGTTACCTTACGAGTGTCATAATGATTCCTGCAAGTTGCTCACCCAAATAAACATTATTTAGATACTGTGGCCAGTCTACCGCAAGCGATACGCCACTAGTTGTGTATCTTAAGAGAAACCTCGTTACACTTGCCAGGGGTTTCTTGACTTTCAAGATGTGATTCTGCTGGTGACGAACCATTGGCTACCTTAAGAGATTCATAGTGATTCCTGCCAGTTGCTCACCAACGACACATTTTTTACGTACTGTTGCCAGTCTGCCCAAATCGATACGCCACTCTTTGTGTATCTTAAGAGAAACATCATTACTCTTGCCAGGGATTTCTTGACTTTGGAGATGTAATTCAACTGGTGACGAGGCGTTGTCTACCTTAAGAGACTCATAGTGATTCCAGCCAGTTGCTTACTCAAATACACACTTTTTAGATACTGTGGCCAGTTTGCCCAAAGCGCTATGCCACTATTCATTTATCATAAGACAAACATCGTTATTGCTGCAAGGAGTTTCTTGCAGTTGCTGATGTGATTCTACTCGTTACGAAGGATTGGCTTCCTTAAGACAGTCATAGTGATTCCTGCTAGTTGCTCACCGAAATACACATTTTTTAGACACTGTGGCCAGTCTGCCTGATGCGATACGCCACTAGTTGAATACCTTAAGAGATACATCGTTACTCTTGCCAGGGTTTTCTTGAAGTTGCTGATGTGATTCTCGCTGGTGACGAGGCATTGGCTACCTTAAGAGAGTCATGGTAATTCCTGCTAGTTGCTCACCCAAATACACATTTTCTAGATACAGTGGCCCGTCTGCCTGAAGCGATACGCCACCTGTTGTGTATGTTAAAAGATTTATCGTTCCTCTTACCAGGGGTTTCTTGACTTTGAAGATGTGTTTGTACTGGTGACAAGGCATTGGCTACCTGAAGAGAGTAATAGTGATTCCTGCCGGTTGCTCACACTAATACACATTTCTTAGATACTGCGGCCAGTCTGCCCTAAGTGATACGCCACTAGTTGTGTATCTTAAGTGAAATATCGTTACTCTTGCCAGGGGTTTCTGGACTTTGAAGATATGATTCTACTGGTGACGGGGCATTGGCTATCTTAAGAGAGTCATAGTGATTCCTGCCAGTTGCTCACCCAAATACCCATTTTTTACATACTGTGGCCAGTCTGCCTGAAACGATACGCCACTATTTGTGTATCTTAAAAGAAACATCGATACTCTTACCAGGGGTGTCTTGACTTTGAAGATGTGATACTACTGGCGACGAGGCGTTGTCTACCTTAAGGGAGGAATAGTTACTCCTGCCATTTGCGCACACAGATTCACACTACTTTCTTCCTGTGTGCAATCTGCCAGATGCGGTATGTCACTAATTGTGTTTCCTAACAGGGTCATCATCGCTCTGGCCAGGGTTTCTTCGAGTTTGGCGACATGAATCTCCTGGTGACGAGGCATTGGCTACCTTAAGAGAGTCATATTGATTACAGCCAGTTGCTCACCCAAATACACGTTTTTTTAGATACTGTGGCCAGTCTGCCTGAAGCGATACGCCACTACTCGTTTATCTTTAGAGAAACATCGTTACTCTTGCCTATGGTTTCTTGACTTTGAAAATGTGATTCAACTGGTGACGAAGCTTTGGCTACCTTAAGAGAGTCATAGTGATTCCTGCCAGTAGCTCACCCAAATACACATTTTTTGGATACTGTGGCCCATCTGCTGACAGCGGTATACCACTAGTTCTTACTCCTAAGACAAACATCGTTATTCCTGCCAGGGTTTCTTGCAGTTGCTGATGTGATTGTCGTGTTGACGAAGCATTGGATTCGTTCAGAGAGACATAGTGATTCCTGGTAGTTTCTCACCCAGATACACATTTTGTAAATACAGTGGCCAATCTGTCTGAAGCGATACGCCACTAGTTGTGTATCTTAAGAGAATTATCGTTACACTTGCCAGGGGTCTCGTGACTTTGAAATGCGATTCTACTGGTAATGGGGCATTGGCTACCTTAAGAGAGGAATAGTTACTCCTGCCATTTGCTCACACAAATTGACACCAATTTCTGTTTGTGGCCGATCTGCGAGGTGCAACATGTCACTAGTTGTGTATCCTAAGAGAGTCATTGGTCCTCCAGCCAGCGTTTCTTCGAGTTCGCTGATACGATACTCCTGGTGACGTGGCATTGGTTACCTTAACAGAATCATAGTGATTCCTGCAAGTTGCTCACACAAATACACATTTTTTATATACTGTGGCCAGTCTGCCGGAAGCGATATGCCACTAGTTGTGTATCTTAAGAGAATCGTCGTTACTCTTTCTAGGTATTTCTTAACTTTGTAGATGTCATTCTACTGGTGACGAGGCATTGGCTACCTTAAGAGAGTCATAGTGATTCTTGCCAGTTGCTCACCCAAATACACATTTCTTAGATAGTGTGGCCAGTCTGCCCAAACCGATATGCCACTAGTAGTTTATCTGTAGAGATATAACGTTCCTCCTGCCAGGGGTTTCTTGACATTGAAGATGTTATACTACTGGTTACGAGGCGTTGTCTACCGTAAGAGAGGATTAGTAACTCCTGCCATTTGCTCACACACATTCACACTTCTTTCATCCTGTGGGCAATCTGCCAGATGCGATATGTCACTTGTTGCGAATCTTAACAGATTCATCGTTGCTCTTGCCAGGGTTTCTTCGAGTTTGTTGATACGATTCTCCTGGTGACGAGGCATTGGTTACCTTACGAGTGTCATAATGATTCCTGCAAGTTGCTCACCCAAATAAACATTATTTAGATACTGTGGCCAGTCTACCGCAAGCGATACGCCACTAGTTGTGTATCTTAAGAGAAACCTCGTTACACTTGCCAGGGGTTTCTTGACTTTCAAGATGTGATTCTGCTGGTGACGAACCATTGGCTACCTTAAGAGATTCATAGTGATTCCTGCCAGTTGCTCACCAACGACACATTTTTTACGTACTGTTGCCAGTCTGCCCAAATCGATACGCCACTCTTTGTGTATCTTAAGAGAAACATCATTACTCTTGCCAGGGATTTCTTGACTTTGGAGATGTAATTCAACTGGTGACGAGGCGTTGTCTACCTTAAGAGACTCATAGTGATTCCAGCCAGTTGCTTACTCAAATACACACTTTTTAGATACTGTGGCCAGTTTGCCCAAAGCGCTATGCCACTATTCATTTATCATAAGACAAACATCGTTATTGCTGCAAGGAGTTTCTTGCAGTTGCTGATGTGATTCTACTCGTTACGAAGGATTGGCTTCCTTAAGACAGTCATAGTGATTCCTGCTAGTTGCTCACCGAAATACACATTTTTTAGACACTGTGGCCAGTATGCCTGATGCGATACGCCACTAGTTGAATACCTTAAGAGATACATCGTTACTCTTGCCAGGGTTTTCTTGAAGTTGCTGATGTGATTCTCGCTGGTGACGAGGCATTGGCTACCTTAAGAGAGTCATGGTAATTCCTGCTAGTTGCTCACCGAAATACACATTTTCTAGATACAGTGGCCCGTCTGCCTGAAGCGATACGCCACCTGTTGTGTATGTTAAAAGATTTATCGTTCCTCTTACCAGGGGTTTCTTGACTTTGAAGATGTGTTTGTACTGGTGACAAGGCATTGGCTACCTGAAGAGAGTAATAGTGATTCCTGCCGGTTGCTCACACTAATACACATTTCTTAGATACTGCGGCCAGTCTGCCCTAAGTGATACGCCACTAGTTGTGTATCTTAAGTGAAATATCGTTACTCTTGCCAGGGGTTTCTTGACTTTGAAGATATGATTCTACTGGTGACGGGGCATTGGCTATCTTAAGAGAGTCATAGTGATTCCTGCCAGTTGCTCACCCAAATACCCATTTTTTACATACTGTGGCCAGTCTGCCTAAAACGATACGCCACTATTTGTGTATCTTAAAAGAAACATCGATACTCTTACCAGGGGTGTCTTGACTTTGAAGATGTGATACTACTGGCGACGAGGCGTTGTCTACCTTAAGGGAGGAATAGTTACTCCTGCCATTTGCGCACACAGATTCACACTACTTTCTTCCTGTGTGCAATCTGCCAGATGCGGTATGTCACTAATTGTGTTTCCTAACAGGGTCATCATCGCTCTGGCCAGGGTTTCTCCGAGTTTGGCGACATGAATCTCCTGGTGAAGAGGCATTGGCTACCTTAAGAGAGTCATATTGATTACAGCCAGTTGCTCACCCAAATACACGTTTTTTTAGATACTGTGGCCAGTCTGCCTGAAGCGATACGCCACTACTCGTTTATCTTTAGAGAAACATCGTTACTCTTGCCTGGGGTTTCTTGACTTTGAAAATGTGATTCAACTGGTGACGAAGCTTTGGCTACCTTAAGAGAGTCATAGTGATTCCTGCCAGTTGCTCACCCAAATACACATTTTTTGGATACTGTGGCCCATCTGCTGACAGCGGTATACCACTAGTTCTTACTCCTAAGACAAACATCGTTATTCCTGCCAGGGTTTCTTGCAGTTGCTGATGTGATTGTCGTGTTGACGAAGCATTGGCTTCGTTCAGAGAGACATAGTGATTCCTGGTAGTTTCTCACCCAGATACACATTTTGTAAATACAGTGGCCAATCTGTCTGAAGCGATACGCCACTAGTTGTGTATCTTAAGAGAATTATCGTTACACTTGCCAGGGGTCTCGTGACTTTGAAATGCGATTCTACTGGTAACGGGGCATTGGCTACCTTAAGAGAGGAATAGTTACTCCTGCCATTTGCTCACACAAATTGACACCAATTTCTGTTTGTGGCCGATCTGCGAGGTGCAACATGTCACTAGTTGTGTATCCTAAGAGAGTCATTGGTCCTCCAGCCAGCGTTTCTTCGAGTTCGCTGATACGATACTCCTGGTGACGTGGCATTGGTTACCTTAACAGAATCATAGTGATTCCTGCAAGTTGCTCACACAAATACACATTTTTTATATACTGTGGCCAGTCTGCCGGAAGCGATATGCCACTAGTTGTGTATCTTAAGAGAATCGTCGTTACTCTTTCCAGGTATTTCTTAACTTTGTAGATGTCATTCTACTGGTGACGAGGCATTGGCTACCTTAAGAGAGTCATAGTGATTCTTGCCAGTTGCTCACCCAAATACACATTTCTTAGATAGTGTGGCCAGTCTGCCCATACCGATACGCCACTAGTAGTTTATCTGTAGAGATATAACGTTCCTGCTGCCAGGGGTTTCTTGACATTGAAGATGTTATACTACTGGTTACGAGGCGTTGTCTACCGTAAGAGAGGATTAGTAACTCCTGCCATTTGCTCACACACATTCACACTTCTTTCATCCTGTGGGCAATCTGCCAGATGCGATATGTCACTTGTTGCGAATCTTAACAGATTCATCGTTGCTCTTGCCAGGGTTTCTTCGAGTTTGTTGATACGATTCTCCTGGTGACGAGGCATTGGTTACCTTACGAGTGTCATAATGATTCCTGCAAGTTGCTCACCCAAATAAACATTATTTAGATACTGTGGCCAGTCTACCGCAAGCGATACGCCACTAGTTGTGTATCTTAAGAGAAACCTCGTTACACTTGCCAGGGGTTTCTTGACTTTCAAGATGTGATTCTGCTGGTGACGAACCATTGGCTACCTTAAGAGATTCATAGTGATTCCTGCCAGTTGCTCACCAACGACACATTTTTTACGTACTGTTGCCAGTCTGCCCAAATCGATACGCCACTCTTTGTGTGTCTTAAGAGAAACATCATTACTCTTGCCAGGGATTTCTTGACTTTGGAGATGTAATTCAACTGGTGACGAGGCGTTGTCTACCTTAAGAGACTCATAGTGATTCCAGCCAGTTGCTTACTCAAATACACACTTTTTAGATACTGTGGCCAGTTTGCCCAAAGCGCTATGCCACTATTCATTTATCATAAGACAAACATCGTTATTGCTGCAAGGAGTTTCTTGCAGTTGCTGATGTGATTCTACTCGTTACGAAAGATTGGCTTCCTTAAGACAGTCATAGTGATTCCTGCTAGTTGCTCACCGAAATACACATTTTTTAGACACTGTGGCCAGTCTGCCTGATGCGATACGCCACTAGTTGAATACCTTAAGAGATACATCGTTACTCTTGCCAGGGTTTTCTTGAAGTTGCTGATGTGATTCTCGCTGGTGACGAGGCATTGGCTACCTTAAGAGAGTCATGGTAATTCCTGCTAGTTGCTCACCCAAATACACATTTTCTAGATACAGTGGCCCGTCTGCCTGAAGCGATACGCCACCTGTTGTGTATGTTAAAAGATTTATCGTTCCTCTTACCAGGGGTTTCTTGACTTTGAAGATGTGTTTGTACTGGTGACAAGGCATTGGCTACCTGAAGAGAGTAATAGTGATTCCTGCCGGTTGCTCACACTAATACACATTTCTTAGATACTGCGGCCAGTCTGCCCTAAGTGATACGCCACTAGTTGTGTATCTTAAGTGAAATATCGTTACTCTTGCCAGGGGTTTCTTGACTTTGAAGATATGATTCTACTGGTGACGGGGCATTGGCTATCTTAAGAGAGTCATAGTGATTCCTGCCAGTTGCTCACCCAAATACCCATTTTTTACATACTGTGGCCAGTCTGCCTGAAACGATACGCCACTATTTGTGTATCTTAAAAGAAACATCGATACTCTTACCAGGGGTGTCTTGACTTTGAAGATGTGATACTACTGGCGACGAGGCGTTGTCTACCTTAAGGGAGGAATAGTTACTCCTGCCATTTGCGCACACAGATTCACACTACTTTCTTCCTGTGTGCAATCTGCCAGATGCGGTATGTCACTAATTGTGTTTCCTAACAGGGTCATCATCGCTCTGGCCAGGGTTTCTTCGAGTTTGGCGACATGAATCTCCTGGTGACGAGGCATTGGCTACCTTAAGAGAGTCATATTGATTACAGCCAGTTGCTCACCCAAATACACGTTTTTTTAGATACTGTGGCCAGTCTGCCTGAAGCGATACGCCACTACTCGTTTATCTTTAGAGAAACATCGTTACTCTTGCCTGGGGTTTCTTGACTTTGAAAATGTGATTCAACTGGTGACGAAGCTTTGGCTACCTTAAGAGAGTCATAGTGATTCCTGCCAGTAGCTCACCCAAATACACATTTTTTGGATACTGTGGCCCATCTGCTGACAGCGGTATACCACTAGTTCTTACTCCTAAGACAAACATCGTTATTCCTGCCAGGGTTTCTTGCAGTTGCTGATGTGATTGTCGTGTTGACGAAGCATTGGCTTCGTTCAGAGAGACATAGTGATTCCTGGTAGTTTCTCACCCAGATACACATTTTGTAAATACAGTGGCCAATCTGTCTGAAGCGATACGCCACTAGTTGTGTATCTTAAGAGAATTATCGTTACACTTGCCAGGGGTCTCGTGACTTTGAAATGCGATTCTACTGGTAACGGGGCATTGGCTACCTTAAGAGAGGAATAGTTACTCCTGCCATTTGCTCACACAAATTGACACCAATTTCTGTTTGTGGCCGATCTGCGAGGTGCAACATGTCACTAGTTGTGTATCCTAAGAGAGTCATTGGTCCTCCAGCCAGCGTTTCTTCGAGTTCGCTGATACGATACTCCTGGTGACGTGGCATTGGTTACCTTAACAGAATCATAGTGATTCCTGCAAGTTGCTCACACAAATACACATTTTTTATATACTGTGGCCAGTCTGCCGGAAGCGATATGCCACTAGTTGTGTATCTTAAGAGAATCGTCGTTACTCTTTCCAGGTATTTCTTAACTTTGTAGATGTCATTCTACTGGTGACGAGGCATTGGCTACCTTAAGAGAGTCATAGTGATTCTTGCCAGTTGCTCACCCAAATACACATTTCTTAGATAGTGTGGCCAGTCTGCCCATACCGATACGCCACTAGTAGTTTATCTGTAGAGATATAACGTTCCTGCTGCCAGGGGTTTCTTGACATTGAAGATGTTATACTACTGGTTACGAGGCGTTGTCTACCGTAAGAGAGGATTAGTAACTCCTGCCATTTGCTCACACACATTCACACTTCTTTCATCCTGTGGGCAATCTGCCAGATGCGATATGTCACTTGTTGCGAATCTTAACAGATTCATCGTTGCTCTTGCCAGGGTTTCTTCGAGTTTGTTGATACGATTCTCCTGGTGACGAGGCATTGGTTACCTTACGAGTGTCATAATGATTCCTGCAAGTTGCTCACCCAAATAAACATTATTTAGATACTGTGGCCAGTCTACCGCAAGCGATACGCCACTAGTTGTGTATCTTAAGAGAAACCTCGTTACACTTGCCAGGGGTTTCTTGACTTTCAAGATGTGATTCTGCTGGTGACGAACCATTGGCTACCTTAAGAGATTCATAGTGATTCCTGCCAGTTGCTCACCAACGACACATTTTTTACGTACTGTTGCCAGTCTGCCCAAATCGATACGCCACTCTTTGTGTGTCTTAAGAGAAACATCATTACTCTTGCCAGGGATTTCTTGACTTTGGAGATGTAATTCAACTGGTGACGAGGCGTTGTCTACCTTAAGAGACTCATAGTGATTCCAGCCAGTTGCTTACTCAAATACACACTTTTTAGATACTGTGGCCAGTTTGCCCAAAGCGCTATGCCACTATTCATTTATCATAAGACAAACATCGTTATTGCTGCAAGGAGTTTCTTGCAGTTGCTGATGTGATTCTACTCGTTACGAAAGATTGGCTTCCTTAAGACAGTCATAGTGATTCCTGCTAGTTGCTCACCGAAATACACATTTTTTAGACACTGTGGCCAGTCTGCCTGATGCGATACGCCACTAGTTGAATACCTTAAGAGATACATCGTTACTCTTGCCAGGGTTTTCTTGAAGTTGCTGATGTGATTCTCGCTGGTGACGAGGCATTGGCTACCTTAAGAGAGTCATGGTAATTCCTGCTTGTTGCTCACCCAAATACACATTTTCTAGATACAGTGGCCCGTCTGCCTGAAGCGATACGCCACCTGTTGTGTATGTTAAAAGATTTATCGTTCCTCTTACCAGGGGTTTCTTGACTTTGAAGATGTGTTTGTACTGGTGACAAGGCATTGGCTACCTGAAGAGAGTAATAGTGATTCCTGCCGGTTGCTCACACTAATACACATTTCTTAGATACTGCGGCCAGTCTGCCCTAAGTGATACGCCACTAGTTGTGTATCTTAAGTGAAATATCGTTACTCTTGCCAGGGGTTTCTTGACTTTGAAGATATGATTCTACTGGTGACGGGGCATTGGCTATCTTAAGAGAGTCATAGTGATTCCTGCCAGTTGCTCACCCAAATACCCATTTTTTACATACTGTGGCCAGTCTGCCTGAAACGATACGCCACTATTTGTGTATCTTAAAAGAAACATCGATACTCTTACCAGGGGTGTCTTGACTTTGAAGATGTGATACTACTGGCGACGAGGCGTTGTCTACCTTAAGGGAGGAATAGTTACTCCTGCCATTTGCGCACACAGATTCACACTACTTTCTTCCTGTGTGCAATCTGCCAGATGCGGTATGTCACTAATTGTGTTTCCTAACAGGGTCATCATCGCTCTGGCCAGGGTTTCTTCGAGTTTGGCGACATGAATCTCCTGGTGACGAGGCATTGGCTACCTTAAGAGAGTCATATTGATTACAGCCAGTTGCTCACCCAAATACACGTTTTTTTAGATACTGTGGCCAGTCTGCCTGAAGCGATACGCCACTACTCGTTTATCTTTAGAGAAACATCGTTACTCTTGCCTGGGGTTTCTTGACTTTGAAAATGTGATTCAACTGGTGACGAAGCTTTGGCTACCTTAAGAGAGTCATAGTGATTCCTGCCAGTAGCTCACCCAAATACACATTTTTTGGATACTGTGGCCCATCTGCTGACAGCGGTATACCACTAGTTCTTACTCCTAAGACAAACATCGTTATTCCTGCCAGGGTTTCTTGCAGTTGCTGATGTGATTGTCGTGTTGACGAAGCATTGGCTTCGTTCAGAGAGACATAGTGATTCCTGGTAGTTTCTCACCCAGATACACATTTTGTAAATACAGTGGCCAATCTGTCTGAAGCGATACGCCACTAGTTGTGTATCTTAAGAGAATTATCGTTACACTTGCCAGGGGTCTCGTGACTTTGAAATGCGATTCTACTGGTAACGGGGCATTGGCTACCTTAAGAGAGGAATAGTTACTCCTGCCATTTGCTCACACAAATTGACACCAATTTCTGTTTGTGGCCGATCTGCGAGGTGCAACATGTCACTAGTTGTGTATCCTAAGAGAGTCATTGGTCCTCCAGCCAGTGTTTCTTCGAGTTCGCTGATACGATACTCCTGGTGACGTGGCATTGGTTACCTTAACAGAATCATAGTGATTCCTGCAAGTTGCTCACACAAATACACATTTTTTATATACTGTGGCCAGTCTGCCGGAAGCGATATGCCACTAGTTGTGTATCTTAAGAGAATCGTCGTTACTCTTTCCAGGTATTTCTTAACTTTGTAGATGTCATTCTACTGGTGACGAGGCATTGGCTACCTTAAGAGAGTCATAGTGATTCTTGCCAGTTGCTCACCCAAATACACATTTCTTAGATAGTGTGGCCAGTCTGCCCAAACCGATACGCCACTAGTAGTTTATCTGTAGAGATATAACGTTCCTCCTGCCAGGGGTTTCTTGACATTGAAGATGTTATACTACTGGTTACGAGGCGTTGTCTACCGTAAGAGAGGATTAGTAACTCCTGCCATTTGCTCACACACATTCACACTTCTTTCATCCTGTGGGCAATCTGCCAGATGCGATATGTCACTTGTTGCGAATCTTAACAGATTCATCGTTGCTCTTGGCAGGGTTTCTTCGAGTTTGTTGATACGATTCTCCTGGTGACGAGGCATTGGTTACCTTACGAGTGTCATAATGATTCCTGCAAGTTGCTCACCCAAATAAACATTATTTAGATACTGTGGCCAGTCTACCGCAAGCGATACGCCACTAGTTGTGTATCTTAAGAGAAACCTCGTTACACTTGCCAGGGGTTTCTTGACTTTCAAGATGTGATTCTGCTGGTGACGAACCATTGGCTACCTTAAGAGATTCATAGTGATTCCTGCCAGTTGCTCACCAACGACACATTTTTTACGTACTGTTGCCAGTCTGCCCAAATCGATACGCCACTCTTTGTGTATCTTAAGAGAAACATCATTACTCTTGCCAGGGATTTCTTGACTTTGGAGATGTAATTCAACTGGTGACGAGGCGTTGTCTACCTTAAGAGACTCATAGTGATTCCAGCCAGTTGCTTACTCAAATACACACTTTTTAGATACTGTGGCCAGTTTGCCCAAAGCGCTATGCCACTATTCATTTATCATAAGACAAACATCGTTATTGCTGCAAGGAGTTTCTTGCAGTTGCTGATGTGATTCTACTCGTTACGAAGGATTGGCTTCCTTAAGACAGTCATAGTGATTCCTGCTAGTTGCTCACCGAAATACACATTTTTTAGACACTGTGGCCAGTCTGCCTGATGCGATACGCCACTAGTTGAATACCTTAAGAGATACATCGTTACTCTTGCCAGGGTTTTCTTGAAGTTGCTGATGTGATTCTCGCTGGTGACGAGGCATTGGCTACCTTAAGAGAGTCATGGTGATTCCTGCTAGTTGCTCACCCAAATACACATTTTCTAGATACAGTGGCCCGTCTGCCTGAAGCGATACGCCACCTGTTGTGTATGTTAAAAGATTTATCGTTCCTCTTACCAGGGGTTTCTTGACTTTGAAGATGTGTTTGTACTGGTGACAAGGCATTGGCTACCTGAAGAGAGTAATAGTGATTCCTGCCGGTTGCTCACACTAATACACATTTCTTAGATACTGCGGCCAGTCTGCCCTAAGTGATACGCCACTAGTTGTGTATCTTAAGTGAAATATCGTTACTCTTGCCAGGGGTTTCTTGACTTTGAAGATATGATTCTACTGGTGACGGGGCATTGGCTATCTTAAGAGAGTCATAGTGATTCCTGCCAGTTGCTCACCCAAATACCCATTTTTTACATACTGTGGCCAGTCTGCCTGAAACGATACGCCACTATTTGTGTATCTTAAAAGAAACATCGATACTCTTACCAGGGGTGTCTTGACTTTGAAGATGTGATACTACTGGCGACGAGGCGTTGTCTACCTTAAGGGAGGAATAGTTACTCCTGCCATTTGCGCACACAGATTCACACTACTTTCTTCCTGTGTGCAATCTGCCAGATGCGGTATGTCACTAATTGTGTTTCCTAACAGGGTCATCATCGCTCTGGCCAGGGTTTCTTCGAGTTTGGCGACATGAATCTCCTGGTGACGAGGCATTGGCTACCTTAAGAGAGTCATATTGATTACAGCCAGTTGCTCACCCAAATACACGTTTTTTTAGATACTGTGGCCAGTCTGCCTGAAGCGATACGCCACTACTCGTTTATCTTTAGAGAAACATCGTTACTCTTGCCTGGGGTTTCTTGACTTTGAAAATGTGATTCAACTGGTGACGAAGCTTTGGCTACCTTAAGAGAGTCATAGTGATTCCTGCCAGTAGCTCACCCAAATACACATTTTTTGGATACTGTGGCCCATCTGCTGACAGCGGTATACCACTAGTTCTTACTCCTAAGACAAACATCGTTATTCCTGCCAGGGTTTCTTGCAGTTGCTGATGTGATTGTCGTGTTGACGAAGCATTGGCTTCGTTCAGAGAGACATAGTGATTCCTGGTAGTTTCTCACCCAGATACACATTTTGTAAATACAGTGGCCAATCTGTCTGAAGCGATACGCCACTAGTTGTGTATCTTAAGAGAATTATCGTTACACTTGCCAGGGGTCTCGTGACTTTGAAATGCGATTCTACTGGTAACGGGGCATTGGCTACCTTAAGAGAGGAATAGTTACTCCTGCCATTTGCTCACACAAATTGACACCAATTTCTGTTTGTGGCCGATCTGCGAGGTGCAACATGTCACTAGTTGTGTATCCTAAGAGAGTCATTGGTCCTCCAGCCAGTGTTTCTTCGAGTTCGCTGATACGATACTCCTGGTGACGTGGCATTGGTTACCTTAACAGAATCATAGTGATTCCTGCAAGTTGCTCACACAAATACACATTTTTTATATACTGTGGCCAGTCTGCCGGAAGCGATATGCCACTAGTTGTGTATCTTAAGAGAATCGTCGTTACTCTTTCCAGGTATTTCTTAACTTTGTAGATGTCATTCTACTGGTGACGAGGCATTGGCTACCTTAAGAGAGTCATAGTGATTCTTGCCAGTTGCTCACCCAAATACACATTTCTTAGATAGTGTGGCCAGTCTGCCCAAACCGATACGCCACTAGTAGTTTATCTGTAGAGATATAACGTTCCTCCTGCCAGGGGTTTCTTGACATTGAAGATGTTATACTACTGGTTACGAGGCGTTGTCTACCGTAAGAGAGGATTAGTAACTCCTGCCATTTGCTCACACACATTCACACTTCTTTCATCCTGTGGGCAATCTGCCAGATGCGATATGTCACTTGTTGCGAATCTTAACAGATTCATCGTTGCTCTTGCCAGGGTTTCTTCGAGTTTGTTGATACGATTCTCCTGGTGACGAGGCATTGGTTACCTTACGAGTGTCATAATGATTCCTGCAAGTTGCTCACCCAAATAAACATTATTTAGATACTGTGGCCAGTCTACCGCAAGCGATACGCCACTAGTTGTGTATCTTAAGAGAAACCTCGTTACACTTGCCAGGGGTTTCTTGACTTTCAAGATGTGATTCTGCTGGTGACGAACCATTGGCTACCTTAAGAGATTCATAGTGATTCCTGCCAGTTGCTCACCAACGACACATTTTTTACGTACTGTTGCCAGTCTGCCCAAATCGATACGCCACTCTTTGTGTATCTTAAGAGAAACATCATTACTCTTGCCAGGGATTTCTTGACTTTGGAGATGTAATTCAACTGGTGACGAGGCGTTGTCTACCTTAAGAGACTCATAGTGATTCCAGCCAGTTGCTTACTCAAATACACACTTTTTAGATACTGTGGCCAGTTTGCCCAAAGCGCTATGCCACTATTCATTTATCATAAGACAAACATCGTTATTGCTGCAAGGAGTTTCTTGCAGTTGCTGATGTGATTCTACTCGTTACGAAGGATTGGCTTCCTTAAGACAGTCATAGTGATTCCTGCTAGTTGCTCACCGAAATACACATTTTTTAGACACTGTGGCCAGTCTGCCTGATGCGATACGCCACTAGTTGAATACCTTAAGAGATACATCGTTACTCTTGCCAGGGTTTTCTTGAAGTTGCTGATGTGATTCTCGCTGGTGACGAGGCATTGGCTACCTTAAGAGAGTCATGGTGATTCCTGCTAGTTGCTCACCCAAATACACATTTTCTAGATACAGTGGCCCGTCTGCCTGAAGCGATACGCCACCTGTTGTGTATGTTAAAAGATTTATCGTTCCTCTTACCAGGGGTTTCTTGACTTTGAAGATGTGTTTGTACTGGTGACAAGGCATTGGCTACCTGAAGAGAGTAATAGTGATTCCTGCCGGTTGCTCACACTAATACACATTTCTTAGATACTGCGGCCAGTCTGCCCTAAGTGATACGCCACTAGTTGTGTATCTTAAGTGAAATATCGTTACTCTTGCCAGGGGTTTCTTGACTTTGAAGATATGATTCTACTGGTGACGGGGCATTGGCTATCTTAAGAGAGTCATAGTGATTCCTGCCAGTTGCTCACCCAAATACCCATTTTTTACATACTGTGGCCAGTCTGCCTGAAACGATACGCCACTATTTGTGTATCTTAAAAGAAACATCGATACTCTTACCAGGGGTGTCTTGACTTTGAAGATGTGATACTACTGGCGACGAGGCGTTGTCTACCTTAAGGGAGGAATAGTTACTCCTGCCATTTGCGCACACAGATTCACACTACTTTCTTCCTGTGTGCAATCTGCCAGATGCGGTATGTCACTAATTGTGTTTCCTAACAGGGTCATCATCGCTCTGGCCAGGGTTTCTTCGAGTTCGGCGACATGAATCTCCTGGTGACGAGGCATTGGCTACCTTAAGAGAGTCATATTGATTACAGCCAGTTGCTCACCCAAATACACGTTTTTTTAGATACTGTGGCCAGTCTGCCTGAAGCGATACGCCACTACTCGTTTATCTTTAGAGAAACATCGTTACTCTTGCCTGGGGTTTCTTGACTTTGAAAATGTGATTCAACTGGTGACGAAGCTTTGGCTACCTTAAGAGAGTCATAGTGATTCCTGCCAGTAGCTCACCCAAATACACATTTTTTGGATACTGTGGCCCATCTGCTGACAGCGGTATAACACTGGTTCTTACTCCTAAGACAAACATCGTTATTCCTGCCAGGGTTTCTTGCAGTTGCTGATGTGATTGTCGTGTTGACGAAGCATTGGCTTCGTTCAGAGAGACATAGTGATTCCTGGTAGTTTCTCACCCAGATACACATTTTGTAAATACAGTGGCCAATCTGTCTGAAGCGATACGCCACTAGTTGTGTATCTTAAGAGAATTATCGTTACACTTGCCAGGGGTCTCGTGACTTTGAAATGCGATTCTACTGGTAACGGGGCATTGGCTACCTTAAGAGAGGAATAGTTACTCCTGCCATTTGCTCACACAAATTGACACCAATTTCTGTTTGTGGCCGATCTGCGAGGTGCAACATGTCACTAGTTGTGTATCCTAAGAGAGTCATTGGTCCTCCAGCCAGCGTTTCTTCGAGTTCGCTGATACGATACTCCTGGTGACGTGGCATTGGTTACCTTAACAGAATCATAGTGATTCCTGCAAGTTGCTCACACAAATACACATTTTTTATATACTGTGGCCAGTCTGCCGGAAGCGATATGCCACTAGTTGTGTATCTTAAGAGAATCGTCGTTACTCTTTCCAGGTATTTCTTAACTTTGTAGATGTCATTCTACTGGTGACGAGGCATTGGCTACCTTAAGAGAGTCATAGTGATTCTTGCCAGTTGCTCACCCAAATACACATTTCTTAGATAGTGTGGCCAGTCTGCCCAAACCGATACGCCACTAGTAGTTTATCTGTAGAGATATAACGTTCCTCCTGCCAGGGGTTTCTTGACATTGAAGATGTTATACTACTGGTTACGAGGCGTTGTCTACCGTAAGAGAGGATTAGTAACTCCTGCCATTTGCTCACACACATTCACACTTCTTTCATCCTGTGGGCAATCTGCCAGATGCGATATGTCACTTGTTGCGAATCTTAACAGATTCATCGTTGCTCTTGCCAGGGTTTCTTCGAGTTTGTTGATACGATTCTCCTGGTGACGAGGCATTGGTTACCTTACGAGTGTCATAATGATTCCTGCAAGTTGCTCACCCAAATAAACATTATTTAGATACTGTGGCCAGTCTACCGCAAGCGATACGCCACTAGTTGTGTATCTTAAGAGAAACCTCGTTACACTTGCCAGGGGTTTCTTGACTTTC
Source organism: Schistocerca piceifrons (assembly GCF_021461385.2). Taxonomy (NCBI): domain Eukaryota; kingdom Metazoa; phylum Arthropoda; class Insecta; order Orthoptera; family Acrididae; genus Schistocerca; species Schistocerca piceifrons. The sequence continues at coordinate 870,259,856 of NC_060149.1, read as the reverse complement.
AAGATGTGATTCTGCTGGTGACGAACCATTGGCTACCTTAAGAGATTCATAGTGATTCCTGCCAGTTGCTCACCAACGACACATTTTTTACGTACTGTTGCCAGTCTGCCCAAATCGATACGCCACTCTTTGTGTATCTTAAGAGAAACATCATTACTCTTGCCAGGGATTTCTTGACTTTGGAGATGTAATTCAACTGGTGACGAGGCGTTGTCTACCTTAAGAGACTCATAGTGATTCCAGCCAGTTGCTTACTCAAATACACACTTTTTAGATACTGTGGCCAGTTTGCCCAAAGCGCTATGCCACTATTCATTTATCATAAGACAAACATCGTTATTGCTGCAAGGAGTTTCTTGCAGTTGCTGATGTGATTCTACTCGTTACGAAGGATTGGCTTCCTTAAGACAGTCATAGTGATTCCTGCTAGTTGCTCGCCGAAATACACATTTTTTAGACACTGTGGCCAGTCTGCCTGATGCGATACGCCACTAGTTGAATACCTTAAGAGATACATCGTTACTCTTGCCAGGGTTTTCTTGAAGTTGCTGATGTGATTCTCGCTGGTGACGAGGCATTGGCTACCTTAAGAGAGTCATGGTAATTCCTGCTAGTTGCTCACCCAAATACACATTTTCTAGATACAGTGGCCCGTCTGCCTGAAGCGATACGCCACCTGTTGTGTATGTTAAAAGATTTATCGTTCCTCTTACCAGGGGTTTCTTGACTTTGAAGATGTGTTTGTACTGGTGACAAGGCATTGGCTACCTGAAGAGAGTAATAGTGATTCCTGCCGGTTGCTCACACTAATACACATTTCTTAGATACTGCGGCCAGTCTGCCCTAAGTGATACGCCACTAGTTGTGTATCTTAAGTGAAATATCGTTACTCTTGCCAGGGGTTTCTTGACTTTGAAGATATGATTCTACTGGTGACGGGGCATTGGCTATCTTAAGAGAGTCATAGTGATTCCTGCCAGTTGCTCACCCAAATACCCATTTTTTACATACTGTGGCCAGTCTGCCTGAAACGATACGCCACTATTTGTGTATCTTAAAAGAAACATCGATACTCTTACCAGGGGTGTCTTGACTTTGAAGATGTGATACTACTGGCGACGAGGCGTTGTCTACCTTAAGGGAGGAATAGTTACTCCTGCCATTTGCGCACACAGATTCACACTACTTTCTTCCTGTGTGCAATCTGCCAGATGCGGTATGTCACTAATTGTGTTTCCTAACAGGGTCATCATCGCTCTGGCCAGGGTTTCTTCGAGTTTGGCGACATGAATCTCCTGGTGACGAGGCATTGGCTACCTTAAGAGAGTCATATTGATTACAGCCAGTTGCTCACCCAAATACACGTTTTTTTAGATACTGTGGCCAGTCTGCCTGAAGCGATACGCCACTACTCGTTTATCTTTAGAGAAACATCGTTACTCTTGCCTGGGGTTTCTTGACTTTGAAAATGTGATTCAACTGGTGACGAAGCTTTGGCTACCTTAAGAGAGTCATAGTGATTCCTGCCAGTAGCTCACCCAAATACACATTTTTTGGATACTGTGGCCCATCTGCTGACAGCGGTATAACACTAGTTCTTACTCCTAAGACAAACATCGTTATTCCTGCCAGGGTTTCTTGCAGTTGCTGATGTGATTGTCGTGTTGACGAAGCATTGGCTTCGTTCAGAGAGACATAGTGATTCCTGGTAGTTTCTCACCCAGATACACATTTTGTAAATACAGTGGCCAATCTGTCTGAAGCGATACGCCACTAGTTGTGTATCTTAAGAGAATTATCGTTACACTTGCCAGGGGTCTCGTGACTTTGAAATGCGATTCTACTGGTAACGGGGCATTGGCTACCTTAAGAGAGGAATAGTTACTCCTGCCATTTGCTCACACAAATTGACACCAATTTCTGTTTGTGGCCGATCTGCGAGGTGCAACATGTCACTAGTTGTGTATCCTAACAGAGTCATTGGTCCTCCAGCCAGCGTTTCTTCGAGTTCGCTGATACGATACTCCTGGTGACGTGGCATTGGTTACCTTAACAGAATCATAGTGATTCCTGCAAGTTGCTCACACAAATACACATTTTTTATATACTGTGGCCAGTCTGCCGGAAGCGATATGCCACTAGTTGTGTATCTTAAGAGAATCGTCGTTACTCTTTCCAGGTATTTCTTAACTTTGTAGATGTCATTCTACTGGTGACGAGGCATTGGCTACCTTAAGAGAGTCATAGTGATTCTTGCCAGTTGCTCACCCAAATACACATTTCTTAGATAGTGTGGCCAGTCTGCCCAAACCGATACGCCACTAGTAGTTTATCTGTAGAGATATAACGTTCCTCCTGCCAGGGGTTTCTTGACATTGAAGATGTTATACTACTGGTTACGAGGCGTTGTCTACCGTAAGAGAGGATTAGTAACTCCTGCCATTTGCTCACACACATTCACACTTCTTTCATCCTGTGGGCAATCTGCCAGATGCGATATGTCACTTGTTGCGAATCTTAACAGATTCATCGTTGCTCTTGCCAGGGTTTCTTCGAGTTTGTTGATACGATTCTCCTGGTGACGAGGCATTGGTTACCTTACGAGTGTCATAATGATTCCTGCAAGTTGCTCACCCAAATAAACATTATTTAGATACTGTGGCCAGTCTACCGCAAGCGATACGCCACTAGTTGTGTATCTTAAGAGAAACCTCGTTACACTTGCCAGGGGTTTCTTGACTTTCAAGATGTGATTCTGCTGGTGACGAACCATTGGCTACCTTAAGAGATTCATAGTGATTCCTGCCAGTTGCTCACCAACGACACATTTTTTACGTACTGTTGCCAGTCTGCCCAAATCGATACGCCACTCTTTGTGTATCTTAAGAGAAACATCATTACTCTTGCCAGGGATTTCTTGACTTTGGAGATGTAATTCAACTGGTGACGAGGCGTTGTCTACCTTAAGAGACTCATAGTGATTCCAGCCAGTTGCTTACTCAAATACACACTTTTTAGATACTGTGGCCAGTTTGCCCAAAGCGCTATGCCACTATTCATTTATCATAAGACAAACATCGTTATTGCTGCAAGGAGTTTCTTGCAGTTGCTGATGTGATTCTACTCGTTACGAAGGATTGGCTTCCTTAAGACAGTCATAGTGATTCCTGCTAGTTGCTCACCGAAATACACATTTTTTAGACACTGTGGCCAGTCTGCCTGATGCGATACGCCACTAGTTGAATACCTTAAGAGATACATCGTTACTCTTGCCAGGGTTTTCTTGAAGTTGCTGATGTGATTCTCGCTGGTGACGAGGCATTGGCTACCTTAAGAGAGTCATGGTAATTCCTGCTAGTTGCTCACCCAAATACACATTTTCTAGATACAGTGGCCCGTCTGCCTGAAGCGATACGCCACCTGTTGTGTATGTTAAAAGATTTATCGTTCCTCTTACCAGGGGTTTCTTGACTTTGAAGATGTGTTTGTACTGGTGACAAGGCATTGGCTACCTGAAGAGAGTAATAGTGATTCCTGCCGGTTGCTCACACTAATACACATTTCTTAGATACTGCGGCCAGTCTGCCCTAAGTGATACGCCACTAGTTGTGTATCTTAAGTGAAATATCGTTACTCTTGCCAGGGGTTTCTTGACTTTGAAGATATGATTCTACTGGTGACGGGGCATTGGCTATCTTAAGAGAGTCATAGTGATTCCTGCCAGTTGCTCACCCAAATACCCATTTTTTACATACTGTGGCCAGTCTGCCTGAAACGATACGCCACTATTTGTGTATCTTAAAAGAAACATCGATACTCTTACCAGGGGTGTCTTGACTTTGAAGATGTGATACTACTGGCGACGAGGCGTTGTCTACCTTAAGGGAGGAATAGTTACTCCTGCCATTTGCGCACACAGATTCACACTACTTTCTTCCTGTGTGCAATCTGCCAGATGCGGTATGTCACTAATTGTGTTTCCTAACAGGGTCATCATCGCTCTGGCCAGGGTTTCTTCGAGTTCGGCGACATGAATCTCCTGGTGACGAGGCATTGGCTACCTTAAGAGAGTCATATTGATTACAGCCAGTTGCTCACCCAAATACACGTTTTTTTAGATACTGTGGCCAGTCTGCCTGAAGCGATACGCCACTACTCGTTTATCTTTAGAGAAACATCGTTACTCTTGCCTGGGGTTTCTTGACTTTGAAAATGTGATTCAACTGGTGACGAAGCTTTGGCTACCTTAAGAGAGTCATAGTGATTCCTGCCAGTAGCTCACCCAAATACACATTTTTTGGATACTGTGGCCCATCTGCTGACAGCGGTATAACACTAGTTCTTACTCCTAAGACAAACATCGTTATTCCTGCCAGGGTTTCTTGCAGTTGCTGATGTGATTGTCGTGTTGACGAAGCATTGGCTTCGTTCAGAGAGACATAGTGATTCCTGGTAGTTTCTCACCCAGATACACATTTTGTAAATACAGTGGCCAATCTGTCTGAAGCGATACGCCACTAGTTGTGTATCTTAAGAGAATTATCGTTACACTTGCCAGGGGTCTCGTGACTTTGAAATGCGATTCTACTGGTAACGGGGCATTGGCTACCTTAAGAGAGGAATAGTTACTCCTGCCATTTGCTCACACAAATTGACACCAATTTCTGTTTGTGGCCGATCTGCGAGGTGCAACATGTCACTAGTTGTGTATCCTAACAGAGTCATTGGTCCTCCAGCCAGCGTTTCTTCGAGTTCGCTGATACGATACTCCTGGTGACGTGGCATTGGTTACCTTAACAGAATCATAGTGATTCCTGCAAGTTGCTCACACAAATACACATTTTTTATATACTGTGGCCAGTCTGCCGGAAGCGATATGCCACTAGTTGTGTATCTTAAGAGAATCGTCGTTACTCTTTCCAGGTATTTCTTAACTTTGTAGATGTCATTCTACTGGTGACGAGGCATTGGCTACCTTAAGAGAGTCATAGTGATTCTTGCCAGTTGCTCACCCAAATACACATTTCTTAGATAGTGTGGCCAGTCTGCCCAAACCGATACGCCACTAGTAGTTTATCTGTAGAGATATAACGTTCCTCCTGCCAGGGGTTTCTTGACATTGAAGATGTTATACTACTGGTTACGAGGCGTTGTCTACCGTAAGAGAGGATTAGTAACTCCTGCCATTTGCTCACACACATTCACACTTCTTTCATCCTGTGGGCAATCTGCCAGATGCGATATGTCACTTGTTGCGAATCTTAACAGATTCATCGTTGCTCTTGCCAGGGTTTCTTCGAGTTTGTTGATACGATTCTCCTGGTGACGAGGCATTGGTTACCTTACGAGTGTCATAATGATTCCTGCAAGTTGCTCACCCAAATAAACATTATTTAGATACTGTGGCCAGTCTACCGCAAGCGATACGCCACTAGTTGTGTATCTTAAGAGAAACCTCGTTACACTTGCCAGGGGTTTCTTGACTTTCAAGATGTGATTCTGCTGGTGACGAACCATTGGCTACCTTAAGAGATTCATAGTGATTCCTGCCAGTTGCTCACCAACGACACATTTTTTACGTACTGTTGCCAGTCTGCCCAAATCGATACGCCACTCTTTGTGTATCTTAAGAGAAACATCATTACTCTTGCCAGGGATTTCTTGACTTTGGAGATGTAATTCAACTGGTGACGAGGCGTTGTCTACCTTAAGAGACTCATAGTGATTCCAGCCAGTTGCTTACTCAAATACACACTTTTTAGATACTGTGGCCAGTTTGCCCAAAGCGCTATGCCACTATTCATTTATCATAAGACAAACATCGTTATTGCTGCAAGGAGTTTCTTGCAGTTGCTGATGTGATTCTACTCGTTACGAAGGATTGGCTTCCTTAAGACAGTCATAGTGATTCCTGCTAGTTGCTCACCGAAATACACATTTTTTAGACACTGTGGCCAGTCTGCCTGATGCGATACGCCACTAGTTGAATACCTTAAGAGATACATCGTTACTCTTGCCAGGGTTTTCTTGAAGTTGCTGATGTGATTCTCGCTGGTGACGAGGCATTGGCTACCTTAAGAGAGTCATGGTAATTCCTGCTAGTTGCTCACCCAAATACACATTTTCTAGATACAGTGGCCCGTCTGCCTGAAGCGATACGCCACCTGTTGTGTATGTTAAAAGATTTATCGTTCCTCTTACCAGGGGTTTCTTGACTTTGAAGATGTGTTTGTACTGGTGACAAGGCATTGGCTACCTGAAGAGAGTAATAGTGATTCCTGCCGGTTGCTCACACTAATACACATTTCTTAGATACTGCGGCCAGTCTGCCCTAAGTGATACGCCACTAGTTGTGTATCTTAAGTGAAATATCGTTACTCTTGCCAGGGGTTTCTTGACTTTGAAGATATGATTCTACTGGTGACGGGGCATTGGCTATCTTAAGAGAGTCATAGTGATTCCTGCCAGTTGCTCACCCAAATACCCATTTTTTACATACTGTGGCCAGTCTGCCTGAAACGATACGCCACTATTTGTGTATCTTAAAAGAAACATCGATACTCTTACCAGGGGTGTCTTGACTTTGAAGATGTGATACTACTGGCGACGAGGCGTTGTCTACCTTAAGGGAGGAATAGTTACTCCTGCCATTTGCGCACACAGATTCACACTACTTTCTTCCTGTGTGCAATCTGCCAGATGCGGTATGTCACTAATTGTGTTTCCTAACAGGGTCATCATCGCTCTGGCCAGGGTTTCTTCGAGTTCGGCGACATGAATCTCCTGGTGACGAGGCATTGGCTACCTTAAGAGAGTCATATTGATTACAGCCAGTTGCTCACCCAAATACACGTTTTTTTAGATACTGTGGCCAGTCTGCCTGAAGCGATACGCCACTACTCGTTTATCTTTAGAGAAACATCGTTACTCTTGCCTGGGGTTTCTTGACTTTGAAAATGTGATTCAACTGGTGACGAAGCTTTGGCTACCTTAAGAGAGTCATAGTGATTCCTGCCAGTAGCTCACCCAAATACACATTTTTTGGATACTGTGGCCCATCTGCTGACAGCGGTATAACACTAGTTCTTACTCCTAAGACAAACATCGTTATTCCTGCCAGGGTTTCTTGCAGTTGCTGATGTGATTGTCGTGTTGACGAAGCATTGGCTTCGTTCAGAGAGACATAGTGATTCCTGGTAGTTTCTCACCCAGATACACATTTTGTAAATACAGTGGCCAATCTGTCTGAAGCGATACGCCACTAGTTGTGTATCTTAAGAGAATTATCGTTACACTTGCCAGGGGTCTCGTGACTTTGAAATGCGATTCTACTGGTAACGGGGCATTGGCTACCTTAAGAGAGGAATAGTTACTCCTGCCATTTGCTCACACAAATTGACACCAATTTCTGTTTGTGGCCGATCTGCGAGGTGCAACATGTCACTAGTTGTGTATCCTAACAGAGTCATTGGTCCTCCAGCCAGCGTTTCTTCGAGTTCGCTGATACGATACTCCTGGTGACGTGGCATTGGTTACCTTAACAGAATCATAGTGATTCCTGCAAGTTGCTCACACAAATACACATTTTTTATATACTGTGGCCAGTCTGCCGGAAGCGATATGCCACTAGTTGTGTATCTTAAGAGAATCGTCGTTACTCTTTCCAGGTATTTCTTAACTTTGTAGATGTCATTCTACTGGTGACGAGGCATTGGCTACCTTAAGAGAGTCATAGTGATTCTTGCCAGTTGCTCACCCAAATACACATTTCTTAGATAGTGTGGCCAGTCTGCCCAAACCGATACGCCACTAGTAGTTTATCTGTAGAGATATAACGTTCCTCCTGCCAGGGGTTTCTTGACATTGAAGATGTTATACTACTGGTTACGAGGCGTTGTCTACCGTAAGAGAGGATTAGTAACTCCTGCCATTTGCTCACACACATTCACACTTCTTTCATCCTGTGGGCAATCTGCCAGATGCGATATGTCACTTGTTGCGAATCTTAACAGATTCATCGTTGCTCTTGCCAGGGTTTCTTCGAGTTTGTTGATACGATTCTCCTGGTGACGAGGCATTGGTTACCTTACGAGTGTCATAATGATTCCTGCAAGTTGCTCACCCAAATAAACATTATTTAGATACTGTGGCCAGTCTACCGCAAGCGATACGCCACTAGTTGTGTATCTTAAGAGAAACCTCGTTACACTTGCCAGGGGTTTCTTGACTTTCAAGATGTGATTCTGCTGGTGACGAACCATTGGCTACCTTAAGAGATTCATAGTGATTCCTGCCAGTTGCTCACCAACGACACATTTTTTACGTACTGTTGCCAGTCTGCCCAAATCGATACGCCACTCTTTGTGTATCTTAAGAGAAACATCATTACTCTTGCCAGGGATTTCTTGACTTTGGAGATGTAATTCAACTGGTGACGAGGCGTTGTCTACCTTAAGAGACTCATAGTGATTCCAGCCAGTTGCTTACTCAAATACACACTTTTTAGATACTGTGGCCAGTTTGCCCAAAGCGCTATGCCACTATTCATTTATCATAAGACAAACATCGTTATTGCTGCAAGGAGTTTCTTGCAGTTGCTGATGTGATTCTACTCGTTACGAAGGATTGGCTTCCTTAAGACAGTCATAGTGATTCCTGCTAGTTGCTCACCGAAATACACATTTTTTAGACACTGTGGCCAGTCTGCCTGATGCGATACGCCACTAGTTGAATACCTTAAGAGATACATCGTTACTCTTGCCAGGGTTTTCTTGAAGTTGCTGATGTGATTCTCGCTGGTGACGAGGCATTGGCTACCTTAAGAGAGTCATGGTAATTCCTGCTAGTTGCTCACCCAAATACACATTTTCTAGATACAGTGGCCCGTCTGCCTGAAGCGATACGCCACCTGTTGTGTATGTTAAAAGATTTATCGTTCCTCTTACCAGGGGTTTCTTGACTTTGAAGATGTGTTTGTACTGGTGACAAGGCATTGGCTACCTGAAGAGAGTAATAGTGATTCCTGCCGGTTGCTCACACTAATACACATTTCTTAGATACTGCGGCCAGTCTGCCCTAAGTGATACGCCACTAGTTGTGTATCTTAAGTGAAATATCGTTACTCTTGCCAGGGGTTTCTTGACTTTGAAGATATGATTCTACTGGTGACGGGGCATTGGCTATCTTAAGAGAGTCATAGTGATTCCTGCCAGTTGCTCACCCAAATACCCATTTTTTACATACTGTGGCCAGTCTGCCTGAAACGATACGCCACTATTTGTGTATCTTAAAAGAAACATCGATACTCTTACCAGGGGTGTCTTGACTTTGAAGATGTGATACTACTGGCGACGAGGCGTTGTCTACCTTAAGGGAGGAATAGTTACTCCTGCCATTTGCGCACACAGATTCACACTACTTTCTTCCTGTGTGCAATCTGCCAGATGCGGTATGTCACTAATTGTGTTTCCTAACAGGGTCATCATCGCTCTGGCCAGGGTTTCTTCGAGTTCGGCGACATGAATCTCCTGGTGACGAGGCATTGGCTACCTTAAGAGAGTCATATTGATTACAGCCAGTTGCTCACCCAAATACACGTTTTTTTAGATACTGTGGCCAGTCTGCCTGAAGCGATACGCCACTACTCGTTTATCTTTAGAGAAACATCGTTACTCTTGCCTGGGGTTTCTTGACTTTGAAAATGTGATTCAACTGGTGACGAAGCTTTGGCTACCTTAAGAGAGTCATAGTGATTCCTGCCAGTAGCTCACCCAAATACACATTTTTTGGATACTGTGGCCCATCTGCTGACAGCGGTATAACACTAGTTCTTACTCCTAAGACAAACATCGTTATTCCTGCCAGGGTTTCTTGCAGTTGCTGATGTGATTGTCGTGTTGACGAAGCATTGGCTTCGTTCAGAGAGACATAGTGATTCCTGGTAGTTTCTCACCCAGATACACATTTTGTAAATACAGTGGCCAATCTGTCTGAAGCGATACGCCACTAGTTGTGTATCTTAAGAGAATTATCGTTACACTTGCCAGGGGTCTCGTGACTTTGAAATGCGATTCTACTGGTAACGGGGCATTGGCTACCTTAAGAGAGGAATAGTTACTCCTGCCATTTGCTCACACAAATTGACACCAAATTCTGTTTGTGGCCGATCTGCGAGGTGCAACATGTCACTAGTTGTGTATCCTAAGAGAGTCATTGGTCCTCCAGCCAGCGTTTCTTCGAGTTCGCTGATACGATACTCCTGGTGACGTGGCATTGGTTACCTTAACAGAATCATAGTGATTCCTGCAAGTTGCTCACACAAATACACATTTTTTATATACTGTGGCCAGTCTGCCGGAAGCGATATGCCACTAGTTGTGTATCTTAAGAGAATCGTCGTTACTCTTTCCAGGTATTTCTTAACTTTGTAGATGTCATTCTACTGGTGACGAGGCATTGGCTACCTTAAGAGAGTCATAGTGATTCTTGCCAGTTGCTCACCCAAATACACATTTCTTAGATTGTGTGGCCAGTCTGCCCAAACCGATACGCCACTAGTAGTTTATCTGTAGAGATATAACGTTCCTCCTGCCAGGGGTTTCTTGACATTGAAGATGTTATACTACTGGTTACGAGGCGTTGTCTACCGTAAGAGAGGATTAGTAACTCCTGCCATTTGCTCACACACATTCACACTTCTTTCATCCTGTGGGCAATCTGCCAGATGCGATATGTCACTTGTTGCGAATCTTAACAGATTCATCGTTGCTCTTGCCAGGGTTTCTTCGAGTTTGTTGATACGATTCTCCTGGTGACGAGGCATTGGTTACCTTACGAGTGTCATAATGATTCCTGCAAGTTGCTCACCCAAATAAACATTATTTAGATACTGTGGCCAGTCTACCGCAAGCGATACGCCACTAGTTGTGTATCTTAAGAGAAACCTCGTTACACTTGCCAGGGGTTTCTTGACTTTCAAGATGTGATTCTGCTGGTGACGAACCATTGGCTACCTTAAGAGATTCATAGTGATTCCTGCCAGTTGCTCACCAACGACACATTTTTTACGTACTGTTGCCAGTCTGCCCAAATCGATACGCCACTCTTTGTGTATCTTAAGAGAAACATCATTACTCTTGCCAGGGATTTCTTGACTTTGGAGATGTAATTCAACTGGTGACGAGGCGTTGTCTACCTTAAGAGACTCATAGTGATTCCAGCCAGTTGCTTACTCAAATACACACTTTTTAGATACTGTGGCCAGTTTGCCCAAAGCGCTATGCCACTATTCATTTATCATAAGACAAACATCGTTATTGCTGCAAGGAGTTTCTTGCAGTTGCTGATGTGATTCTACTCGTTACGAAGGATTGGCTTCCTTAAGACAGTCATAGTGATTCCTGCTAGTTGCTCACCGAAATACACATTTTTTAGACACTGTGGCCAGTCTGCCTGATGCGATACGCCACTAGTTGAATACCTTAAGAGATACATCGTTACTCTTGCCAGGGTTTTCTTGAAGTTGCTGATGTGATTCTCGCTGGTGACGAGGCATTGGCTACCTTAAGAGAGTCATGGTGATTCCTGCTAGTTGCTCACCCAAATACACATTTTCTAGATACAGTGGCCCGTCTGCCTGAAGCGATACGCCACCTGTTGTGTATGTTAAAAGATTTATCGTTCCTCTTACCAGGGGTTTCTTGACTTTGAAGATGTGTTTGTACTGGTGACAAGGCATTGGCTACCTGAAGAGAGTAATAGTGATTCCTGCCGGTTGCTCACACTAATACACATTTCTTAGATACTGCGGCCAGTCTGCCCTAAGTGATACGCCACTAGTTGTGTATCTTAAGTGAAATATCGTTACTCTTGCCAGGGGTTTCTTGACTTTGAAGATATGATTCTACTGGTGACGGGGCATTGGCTATCTTAAGAGAGTCATAGTGATTCCTGCCAGTTGCTCACCCAAATACCCATTTTTTACATACTGTGGCCAGTCTGCCTGAAACGATACGCCACTATTTGTGTATCTTAAAAGAAACATCGATACTCTTACCAGGGGTGTCTTGACTTTGAAGATGTGATACTACTGGCGACGAGGCGTTGTCTACCTTAAGGGAGGAATAGTTACTCCTGCCATTTGCGCACACAGATTCACACTACTTTCTTCCTGTGTGCAATCTGCCAGATGCGGTATGTCACTAATTGTGTTTCCTAACAGGGTCATCATCGCTCTGGCCAGGGTTTCTTCGAGTTTGGCGACATGAATCTCCTGGTGACGAGGCATTGGCTACCTTAAGAGAGTCATATTGATTACAGCCAGTTGCTCACCCAAATACACGTTTTTTTAGATACTGTGGCCAGTCTGCCTGAAGCGATACGCCACTACTCGTTTATCTTTAGAGAAACATCGTTACTCTTGCCTGGGGTTTCTTGACTTTGAAAATGTGATTCAACTGGTGACGAAGCTTTGGCTACCTTAAGAGAGTCATAGTGATTCCTGCCAGTAGCTCACCCAAATACACATTTTTTGGATACTGTGGCCCATCTGCTGACAGCGGTATAACACTAGTTCTTACTCCTAAGACAAACATCGTTATTCCTGCCAGGGTTTCTTGCAGTTGCTGATGTGATTGTCGTGTTGACGAAGCATTGGCTTCGTTCAGAGAGACATAGTGATTCCTGGTAGTTTCTCACCCAGATACACATTTTGTAAATACAGTGGCCAATCTGTCTGAAGCGATACGCCACTAGTTGTGTATCTTAAGAGAATTATCGTTACACTTGCCAGGGGTCTCGTGACTTTGAAATGCGATTCTACTGGTAACGGGGCATTGGCTACCTTAAGAGAGGAATAGTTACTCCTGCCATTTGCTCACACAAATTGACACCAATTTCTGTTTGTGGCCGATCTGCGAGGTGCAACATGTCACTAGTTGTGTATCCTAAGAGAGTCATTGGTCCTCCAGCCAGCGTTTCTTCGAGTTCGCTGATACGATACTCCTGGTGACGTGGCATTGGTTACCTTAACAGAATCATAGTGATTCCTGCAAGTTGCTCACACAAATACACATTTTTTATATACTGTGGCCAGTCTGCCGGAAGCGATATGCCACTAGTTGTGTATCTTAAGAGAATCGTCGTTACTCTTTCCAGGTATTTCTTAACTTTGTAGATGTCATTCTACTGGTGACGAGGCATTGGCTACCTTAAGAGAGTCATAGTGATTCTTGCCAGTTGCTCACCCAAATACACATTTCTTAGATAGTGTGGCCAGTCTGCCCAAACCGATACGCCACTAGTAGTTTATCTGTAGAGATATAACGTTCCTCCTGCCAGGGGTTTCTTGACATTGAAGATGTTATACTACTGGTTACGAGGCGTTGTCTACCGTAAGAGAGGATTAGTAACTCCTGCCATTTGCTCACACACATTCACACTTCTTTCATCCTGTGGGCAATCTGCCAGATGCGATATGTCACTTGTTGCGAATCTTAACAGATTCATCGTTGCTCTTGCCAGGGTTTCTTCGAGTTTGTTGATACGATTCTCCTGGTGACGAGGCATTGGTTACCTTACGAGTGTCATAATGATTCCTGCAAGTTGCTCACCGAAATAAACATTATTTAGATACTGTGGCCAGTCTACCGCAAGCGATACGCCACTAGTTGTGTATCTTAAGAGAAACCTCGTTACACTTGCCAGGGGTTTCTTGACTTTCAAGATGTGATTCTGCTGGTGACGAACCATTGGCTACCTTAAGAGATTCATAGTGATTCCTGCCAGTTGCTCACCAACGACACATTTTTTACGTACTGTTGCCAGTCTGCCCAAATCGATACGCCACTCTTTGTGTATCTTAAGAGAAACATCATTACTCTTGCCAGGGATTTCTTGACTTTGGAGATGTAATTCAACTGGTGACGAGGCGTTGTCTACCTTAAGAGACTCATAGTGATTCCAGCCAGTTGCTTACTCAAATACACACTTTTTAGATACTGTGGCCAGTTTGCCCAAAGCGCTATGCCACTATTCATTTATCATAAGACAAACATCGTTATTGCTGCAAGGAGTTTCTTGCAGTTGCTGATGTGATTCTACTCGTTACGAAGGATTGGCTTCCTTAAGACAGTCATAGTGATTCCTGCTAGTTGCTCACCGAAATACACATTTTTTAGACACTGTGGCCAGTCTGCCTGATGCGATACGCCACTAGTTGAATACCTTAAGAGATACATCGTTACTCTTGCCAGGGTTTTCTTGAAGTTGCTGATGTGATTCTCACTGGTGACGAGGCTTTGGCTACCTTAAGAGAGTCATGGTAATTCCTGCTAGTTGCTCACCCAAATACACATTTTCTAGATACAGTGGCCCGTCTGCCTGAAGCGATACGCCACCTGTTGTGTATGTTAAAAGATTTATCGTTCCTCTTACCAGGGGTTTCTTGACTTTGAAGATGTGTTTGTACTGGTGACAAGGCATTGGCTACCTGAAGAGAGTAATAGTGATTCCTGCCGGTTGCTCACACTAATACACATTTCTTAGATACTGCGGCCAGTCTGCCCTAAGTGATACGCCACTAGTTGTGTATCTTAAGTGAAATATCGTTACTCTTGCCAGGGGTTTCTTGACTTTGAAGATATGATTCTACTGGTGACGGGGCATTGGCTATCTTAAGAGAGTCATAGTGATTCCTGCCAGTTGCTCACCCAAATACCCATTTTTTACATACTGTGGCCAGTCTGCCTGAAACGATACGCCACTATTTGTGTATCTTAAAAGAAACATCGATACTCTTACCAGGGGTGTCTTGACTTTGAAGATGTGATACTACTGGCGACGAGGCGTTGTCTACCTTAAGGGAGGAATAGTTACTCCTGCCATTTGCGCACACAGATTCACACTACTTTCTTCCTGTGTGCAATCTGCCAGATGCGGTATGTCACTAATTGTGTTTCCTAACAGGGTCATCATCGCTCTGGCCAGGGTTTCTTCGAGTTTGGCGACATGAATCTCCTGGTGACGAGGCATTGGCTACCTTAAGAGAGTCATATTGATTACAGCCAGTTGCTCACCCAAATACACGTTTTTTTAGATACTGTGGCCAGTCTGCCTGAAGCGATACGCCACTACTTGTTTATCTTTAGAGAAACATCGTTACTCTTGCCTGGGGTTTCTTGACTTTGAAAATGTGATTCAACTGGTGACGAAGTTTTGGCTACCTTAAGAGAGTCATAGTGATTCCTGCCAGTAGCTCACCCAAATACACATTTTTTGGATACTGTGGCCCATCTGCTGACAGCGGTATACCACTAGTTCTTGCTCCTAAGACAAACATCGTTATTCCTGCCAGGGTTTCTTGCAGTTGCTGATGTGATTGTCGTGTTGACGAAGCATTGGCTTCGTTCAGAGAGACATAGTGATTCCTGGTAGTTTCTCACCCAGATACACATTTTGTAAATACAGTGGCCAATCTGTCTGAAGCGATACGCCACTAGTTGTGTATCTTAAGAGAATTATCGTTACACTTGCCAGGGGTCTTGTGACTTTGAAATGCGATTCTACTGGTAACGGGTCATTGGCTACCTTAAGAGAGGAATAGTTACTCTTGCCATTTGCTCACACAAATTGACACCAATTTCTGTTTGTGGCCGATCTGCGAGGTGCAACATGTCACTAGTTGTGTATCCTAAGAGAGTCATTGGTCCTCCAGCCAGCGTTTCTTCGAGTTCGCTGATACGATACTCCTGGTGACGTGGCATTGGTTACCTTAACAGAATCATAGTGATTCCTGCAAGTTGCTCACACAAATACACATTTTTTATATACTGTGGCCAGTCTGCCGGAAGCGATATGCCACTAGTTGTGTATCTTAAGAGAATCGTCGTTACTCTTTCCAGGTATTTCTTAACTTTGTAGATGTCATTCTACTGGTGACGAGGCATTGGCTACCTTAAGAGAGTCATAGTGATTCTTGCCAGTTGCTCACCCAAATACACATTTCTTAGATAGTGTGGCCAGTCTGCCCAAACCGATACGCCACTAGTAGTTTATCTGTAGAGATATAACGTTCCTCCTGCCAGGGGTTTCTTGACATTGAAGATGTTATACTACTGGTTACGAGGCGTTGTCTACCGTAAGAGAGGATTAGTAACTCCTGCCATTTGCTCACACACATTCACACTTCTTTCATCCTGTGGGCAATCTGCCAGATGCGATATGTCACTTGTTGCGAATCTTAACAGATTCATCGTTGCTCTTGCCAGGGTTTCTTCGAGTTTGTTGATACGATTCTCCTGGTGACGAGGCATTGGTTACCTTACGAGTGTCATAATGATTCCTGCAAGTTGCTCACCCAAATAAACATTATTTAGATACTGTGGCCAGTCTACCGCAAGCGATACGCCACTAGTTGTGTATCTTAAGAGAAACCTCGTTACACTTGCCAGGGGTTTCTTGACTTTCAAGATGTGATTCTGCTGGTGACGAACCATTGGCTACCTTAAGAGATTCATAGTGATTCCTGCCAGTTGCTCACCAACGACACATTTTTTACGTACTGTTGCCATCTGCCCAAATCGATACGCCACTCTTTGTGTATCTTAAGAGAAACATCATTACTCTTGCCAGGGATTTCTTGACTTTGGAGATGTAATTCAACTGGTGACGAGGCGTTGTCTACCTTAAGAGACTCATAGTGATTCCAGCCAGTTGCTTACTCAAATACACACTTTTTAGATACTGTGGCCAGTTTGCCCAAAGCGCTATGCCACTATTCATTTATCATAAGACAAACATCGTTATTGCTGCAAGGAGTTTCTTGCAGTTGCTGATGTGATTCTACTCGTTACGAAGGATTGGCTTCCTTAAGACAGTCATAGTGATTCCTGCTAGTTGCTCACCGAAATACACATTTTTTAGACACTGTGGCCAGTCTGCCTGATGCGATACGCCACTAGTTGAATACCTTAAGAGATACATCGTTACTCTTGCCAGGGTTTTCTTGAAGTTGCTGATGTGATTCTCGCTGGTGACGAGGCATTGGCTACCTTAAGAGAGTCATGGTAATTCCTGCTAGTTGCTCACCCAAATACACATTTTCTAGATACAGTGGCCCGTCTGCCTGAAGCGATACGCCACCTGTTGTGTATGTTAAAAGATTTATCGTTCCTCTTACCAGGGGTTTTTTGACTTTGAAGATGTGTTTGTACTGGTGACAAGGCATTGGCTACCTGAAGAGAGTAATAGTGATTCCTGCCGGTTGCTCACACTAATACACATTTCTTAGATACTGCGGCCAGTCTGCCCTAAGTGATACGCCACTAGTTGTGTATCTTAAGTGAAATATCGTTACTCTTGCCAGGGGTTTCTTGACTTTGAAGATATGATTCTACTGGTGACGGGGCATTGGCTATCTTAAGAGAGTCATAGTGATTCCTGCCAGTTGCTCACCCAAATACCCATTTTTTACATACTGTGGCCAGTCTGCCTGAAACGATACGCCACTATTTGTGTATCTTAAAAGAAACATCGATACTCTTACCAGGGGTGTCTTGACTTTGAAGATGTGATACTACTGGCGACGAGGCGTTGTCTACCTTAAGGGAGGAAT
This sequence comes from Schistocerca piceifrons, assembly GCF_021461385.2. Classification (NCBI taxonomy): domain Eukaryota; kingdom Metazoa; phylum Arthropoda; class Insecta; order Orthoptera; family Acrididae; genus Schistocerca; species Schistocerca piceifrons. Next base: position 870,242,245 of record NC_060149.1, on the reverse strand, counting down.
AGTTACTCCTGCCATTTGCGCACACAGATTCACACTACTTTCTTCCTGTGTGCAATCTGCCAGATGCGGTATGTCACTAATTGTGTTTCCTAACAGGGTCATCATCGCTCTGGCCAGGGTTTCTTCGAGTTTGGCGACATGAATCTCCTGGTGACGAGGCATTGGCTACCTTAAGAGAGTCATATTGATTACAGCCAGTTGCTCACCCAAATACACGTTTTTTTAGATACTGTGGCCAGTCTGCCTGAAGCGATACGCCACTACTCGTTTATCTTTAGAGAAACATCGTTACTCTTGCCTGGGGTTTCTTGACTTTGAAAATGTGATTCAACTGGTGACGAAGCTTTGGCTACCTTAAGAGAGTCATAGTGATTCCTGCCAGTTGCTCACCCAAATACACATTTTTTGGATACTGTGGCCCATCTGCTGACAGCGGTATACCACTAGTTCTTACTCCTAAGACAAACATCGTTATTCCTGCCAGGGTTTCTTGCAGTTGCTGATGTGATTGTCGTGTTGACGAAGCATTGGCTTCGCTCAGAGAGACATAGTGATTCCTGGTAGTTTCTCACCCAGATACACATTTTGTAAATACAGTGGCCAATCTGTCTGAAGCGATACGCCACTAGTTGTGTATCTTAAGAGAATTATCGTTACACTTGCCAGGGGTCTCGTGACTTTGAAATGCGATTCTACTGGTAACGGGGCATTGGCTACCTTAAGAGAGGAATAGTTACTCCTGCCATTTGCTCACACAAATTGACACCAATTTCTGTTTGTGGCCGATCTGCGAGGTGCAACATGTCACTAGTTGTGTACCCTAAGAGAGTCATTGGTCCTCCAGCCAGCGTTTCTTCGAGTTCGCTGATACGATACTCCTGGTGACGTGGCATTGGTTACCTTAACAGAATCATAGTGATTCCTGCAAGTTGCTCACACAAATACACATTTTTTATATACTGTGGCCAGTCTGCCGGAAGCGATATGCCACTAGTTGTGTATCTTAAGAGAATCGTCGTTACTCTTTCCAGGTATTTCTTAACTTTGTAGATGTCATTCTACTGGTGACGAGGCATTGGCTACCTTAAGAGAGTCATAGTGATTCTTGCCAGTTGCTCACCCAAATACACATTTCTTAGATAGTGTGGCCAGTCTGCCCAAACCGATATGCCACTAGTAGTTTATCTGTAGAGATATAACGTTCCTGCTGCCAGGGGTTTCTTGACATTGAAGATGTTATACTACTGGTTACGAGGCGTTGTCTACCGTAAGAGAGGATTAGTAACTCCTGCCATTTGCTCACACACATTCACACTGCTTTCATCCTGTGGGCAATCTGCCAGATGCGATATGTCACTTGTTGCGAATCTTAACAGATTCATCGTTGCTCTTGCCAGGGTTTCTTCGAGTTTGTTGATACGATTCTCCTGGTGACGAGGCATTGGTTACCTTACGAGTGTCATAATGATTCCTGCAAGTTGCTCACCCAAATAAACATTATTTAGATACTGTGGCCAGTCTACCGCAAGCGATACGCCACTAGTTGTGTATCTTAAGAGAAACCTCGTTACACTTGCCAGGGGTTTCTTGACTTTCAAGATGTGATTCTGCTGGTGACGAACCATTGGCTACCTTAAGAGATTCATAGTGATTCCTGCCAGTTGCTCACCAACGACACATTTTTTACGTACTGTTGCCAGTCTGCCCAAATCGATACGCCACTCTTTGTGTATCTTAAGAGAAACATCATTACTCTTGCCAGGGATTTCTTGACTTTGGAGATGTAATTAAACTGGTGACGAGGCGTTGTCTACCTTAAGAGACTCATAGTGATTCCAGCCAGTTGCTTACTCAAATACACACTTTTTAGATACTGTGGCCAGTTTGCCCAAAGCGCTATGCCACTATTCATTTATCATAAGACAAACATCGTTATTGCTGCAAGGAGTTTCTTGCAGTTGCTGATGTGATTCTACTCGTTAGGAAGGATTGGCTTCCTTAAGACAGTCATAGTGATTCCTGCTAGTTGCTCACCGAAATACACATTTTTTAGACACTGTGGCCAGTCTGCCTGATGCGATACGCCACTAGTTGAATACCTTAAGAGATACATCGTTACTCTTGCCAGGGTTTTCTTGAAGTTGCTGATGTGATTCTCGCTGGTGACGAGGCATTGGCTACCTTAAGAGAGTCATGGTAATTCCTGCTAGTTGCTCACCCAAATACACATTTTCTAGATACAGTGGCCCGTCTGCCTGAAGCGATACACCACCTGTTGTGTATGTTAAAAGATTTATCGTTCCTCTTACCAGGGGTTTCTTGACTTTGAAGATGTGTTTGTTCTGGTGACAAGGCATTGGCTACCTGAAGAGAGTAATAGTGATTCCTGCCGGTTGCTCACACTAATACACATTTCTTAGATACTGCGGCCAGTCTGCCCTAAGTGATACGCCACTAGTTGTGTATCTTAAGTGAAATATCGTTACTCTTGCCAGGGGTTTCTTGACTTTGAAGATATGATTCTACTGGTGACGGGGCATTGGCTATCTTAAGAGAGTCATAGTGATTCCTGCCAGTTGCTCACCCAAATACCCATTTTTTACATACTGTGGCCAGTCTGCCTGAAACGATACGCCACTATTTGTGTATCTTAAAAGAAACATCGATACTCTTACCAGGGGTGTCTTGACTTTGAAGATGTGATACTACTGGCGACGAGGCGTTGTCTACCTTAAAGGAGGAATAGTTACTCCTGCCATTTGCGCACACAGATTCACACTACTTTCTTCCTGTGTGCAATCTGCCAGATGCGGTATGTCACTAATTGTGTTTCCTAACAGGGTCATCATCGCTCTGGCCAGGGTTTCTTCGAGTTTGGCGACATGAATCTCCTGGTGACGAGGCATTGGCTACCTTAAGAGAGTCATATTGATTACAGCCAGTTGCTCACCCAAATACACGTTTTTTTAGATACTGTGGCCAGTCTGCCTGAAGCGATACGCCACTACTCGTTTATCTTTAGAGAAACATCGTTACTCTTGCCTGGGGTTTCTTGACTTTGAAAATGTGATTCAACTGGTGACGAAGCTTTGGCTACCTTAAGAGAGTCATAGTGATTCCTGCCAGTTGCTCACCCAAATACACATTTTTTGGATACTGTGGCCCATCTGCTGACAGCGGTATACCACTAGTTCTTACTCCTAAGACAAACATCGTTATTCCTGCCAGGGTTTCTTGCAGTTGCTGATGTGATTGTCGTGTTGACGAAGCATTGGCTTCGTTCAGAGAGACATAGTGATTCCTGGTAGTTTCTCACCCAGATACACATTTTGTAAATACAGTGGCCAATCTGTCTGAAGCGATACGCCACTAGTTGTGTATCTTAAGAGAATTATCGTTACACTTGCCAGGGGTCTCGTGACTTTGAAATGCGATTCTACTGGTAACGGGGCATTGGCTACCTTAAGAGAGGAATAGTTACTCCTGCCATTTGCTCACACAAATTGACACCAATTTCTGTTTGTGGCCGATCTGCGAGGTGCAACATGTCACTAGTTGTGTATCCTAAGAGAGTCATTGGTCCTCCAGCCAGCGTTTCTTCGAGTTCGCTGATACGATACTCCTGGTGACGTGGCATTGGTTACCTTAACAGAATCATAGTGATTCCTGCAAGTTGCTCACACAAATACACATTTTTTATATACTGTGGCCAGTCTGCCGGAAGCGATATGCCACTAGTTGTGTATCTTAAGAGAATCGTCGTTACTCTTTCCAGGTATTTCTTAACTTTGTAGATGTCATTCTACTGGTGACGAGGCATTGGCTACCTTAAGAGAGTCATAGTGATTCTTGCCAGTTGCTCACCCAAATACACATTTCTTAGATAGTGTGGCCAGTCTGCCCAAACCGATATGCCACTAGTAGTTTATCTGTAGAGATATAACGTTCCTCCTGCCAGGGGTTTCTTGACATTGAAGATGTTATACTACTGGTTACGAGGCGTTGTCTACCGTAAGAGAGGATTAGTAACTCCTGCCATTTGCTCACACACATTCACACTTCTTTCATCCTGTGGGCAATCTGCCAGATGCGATATGTCACTTGTTGCGAATCTTAACAGATTCATCGTTGCTCTTGCCAGGGTTTCTTCGAGTTTGTTGATACGATTCTCCTGGTGACGAGGCATTGGTTACCTTACGAGTGTCATAATGATTCCTGCAAGTTGCTCACCCAAATAAACATTATTTAGATACTGTGGCCAGTCTACCGCAAGCGATACGCCACTAGTTGTGTATCTTAAGAGAAACCTCGTTACACTTGCCAGGGGTTTCTTGTCTTTCAAGATGTGATTCTGCTGGTGACGAACCATTGGCTACCTTAAGAGATTCATAGTGATTCCTGCCAGTTGCTCACCAACGACACATTTTTTACGTACTGTTGCCAGTCTGCCCAAATCGATACGCCACTCTTTGTGTATCTTAAGAGAAACATCATTACTCTTGCCAGGGATTTCTTGACTTTGGAGATGTAATTCAACTGGTGACGAGGCGTTGTCTACCTTAAGAGACTCATAGTGATTCCAGCCAGTTGCTTACTCAAATACACACTTTTTAGATACTGTGGCCAGTTTGCCCAAAGCGCTATGCCACTATTCATTTATCATAAGACAAACATCGTTATTGCTGCAAGGAGTTTCTTGCAGTTGCTGATGTGATTCTACTCGTTACGAAGGATTGTCTTGCTTAAGACAGTCATAGTGATTCCTGCTAGTTGCTCACCGAAATACACATTTTTTAGACACTGTGGCCAGTCTGCCTGATGCGATACGCCACTAGTTGAATACCTTAAGAGATACATCGTTACTCTTGCCAGGGTTTTCTTGAAGTTGCTGATGTGATTCTCGCTGGTGACGAGGCATTGGCTACCTTAAGAGAGTCATGGTAATTCCTGCTAGTTGCTCACCCAAATACACATTTTCTAGATACAGTGGCCCGTCTGCCTGAAGCGATACACCACCTGTTGTGTATGTTAAAAGATTTATCGTTCCTCTTACCAGGGGTTTCCTGACTTTGAAGATGTGTTTGTTCTGGTGACAAGGCATTGGCTACCTGAAGAGAGTAATAGTGATTCCTGCCGGTTGCTCACACTAATACACATTTCTTAGATACTGCGGCCAGTCTGCCCTAAGTGATACGCCACTAGTTGTGTATCTTAAGTGAAATATCGTTACTCTTGCCAGGGGTTTCTTGACTTTGAAGATATGATTCTACTGGTGACGGGGCATTGGCTATCTTAAGAGAGTCATAGTGATTCCTGCCAGTTGCTCACCCAAATACCCATTTTTTACATACTGTGGCCAGTCTGCCTGAAACGATACGCCACTATTTGTGTATCTTAAAAGAAACATCGATACTCTTACCAGGGGTGTCTTGACTTTGAAGATGTGATACTACTGGCGACGAGGCGTTGTCTACCTTAAGGGAGGAATAGTTACTCCTGCCATTTGCGCACACAGATTCACACTACTTTCTTCCTGTGTGCAATCTGCCAGATGCGGTATGTCACTAATTGTGTTTCCTAACAGGGTCATCATCGCTCTGGCCAGGGTTTCTTCGAGTTTGGCGACATGAATCTCCTGGTGACGAGGCATTGGCTACCTTAAGAGAGTCATATTGATTACAGCCAGTTGCTCACCCAAATACACGTTTTTTTAGATACTGTGGCCAGTCTGCCTGAAGCGATACGCCACTACTCGTTTATCTTTAGAGAAACATCGTTACTCTTTCCTGGGGTTTCTTGACTTTGAAAATGTGATTCAACTGGTGACGAAGCTTTGGCTACCTTAAGAGAGTCATAGTGATTCCTGCCAGTTGCTCACCCAAATACACATTTTTTGGATACTGTGGCCCATCTGCTGACAGCGGTATACCACTAGTTCTTACTCCTAAGACAAACATCGTTATTCCTGCCAGGGTTTCTTGCAGTTGCTGATGTGATTGTCGTGTTGACGAAGCATTGGCTTCGTTCAGAGAGACATAGTGATTCCTGGTAGTTTCTCACCCAGATACACATTTTGTAAATACAGTGGCCAATCTGTCTGAAGCGATACGCCACTAGTTGTGTATCTTAAGAGAATTATCGTTACACTTGCCAGGGGTCTCGTGACTTTGAAATGCGATTCTACTGGTAACGGGGCATTGGCTACCTTAAGAGAGGAATAGTTACTCCTGCCATTTGCTCACACAAATTGACACCAATTTCTGTTTGTGGCCGATCTGCGAGGTGCAACATGTCACTAGTTGTGTATCCTAAGAGAGTCATTGGTCCTCCAGCCAGCGTTTCTTCGAGTTCGCTGATACGATACTCCTGGTGACGTGGCATTGGTTACCTTAACAGAATCATAGTGATTCCTGCAAGTTGCTCACACAAATACACATTTTTTATATACTGTGGCCAGTCTGCCGGAAGCGATATGCCACTAGTTGTGTATCTTAAGAGAATCGTCGTTACTCTTTCCAGGTATTTCTTAACTTTGTAGATGTCATTCTACTGGTGACGAGGCATTGGCTACCTTAAGAGAGTCATAGTGATTCTTGCCAGTTGCTCACCCAAATACACATTTCTTAGATAGTGTGGCCAGTCTGCCCAAACCGATATGCCACTAGTAGTTTATCTGTAGAGATATAACGTTCCTCCTGCCAGGGGTTTCTTGACATTGAAGATGTTATACTACTGGTTACGAGGCGTTGTCTACCGTAAGAGAGGATTAGTAACTCCTGCCATTTGCTCACACACATTCACACTTCTTTCATCCTGTGGGCAATCTGCCAGATGCGATATGTCACTTGTTGCGAATCTTAACAGATTCATCGTTGCTCTTGCCAGGGTTTCTTCGAGTTTGTTGATACGATTCTCCTGGTGACGAGGCATTGGTTACCTTACGAGTGTCATAATGATTCCTGCAAGTTGCTCACCCAAATAAACATTATTTAGATACTGTGGCCAGTCTACCGCAAGCGATACGCCACTAGTTGTGTATCTTAAGAGAAACCTCGTTACACTTGCCAGGGGTTTCTTGACTTTCAAGATGTGATTCTGCTGGTGACGAACCATTGGCTACCTTAAGAGATTCATAGTGATTCCTGCCAGTTGCTCACCAACGACACATTTTTTACGTACTGTTGCCAGTCTGCCCAAATCGATAGGCCACTCTTTGTGTATCTTAAGAGAAACATCATTACTCTTGCCAGGGATTTCTTGACTTTGGAGATGTAATTCAACTGGTGACGAGGCGTTGTCTACCTTAAGAGACTCATAGTGATTCCAGCCAGTTGCTTACTCAAATACACACTTTTTAGATACTGTGGCCAGTTTGCCCAAAGCGCTATGCCACTATTCATTTATCATAAGACAAACATCGTTATTGCTGCAAGGAGTTTCTTGCAGTTGCTGATGTGATTCTACTCGTTACGAAGGATTGGCTTCCTTAAGACAGTCATAGTGATTCCTGCTACTTGCTCACCGAAATACACATTTTTTAGACACTGTGGCCAGTCTGCCTGATGCGATACGCCACTAGTTGAATACCTTAAGAGATACATCGTTACTCTTGCCAGGGTTTTCTTGAAGTTGCTGATGTGATTCTCGCTGGTGACGAGGCATTGGCTACCTTAAGAGAGTCATGGTGATTCCTGCTAGTTGCTCACCCAAATACACATTTTCTAGATACAGTGGCCCGTCTGCCTGAAGCGATACGCCACCTGTTGTGTATGTTAAAAGATTTATCGTTCCTCTTACCAGGGGTTTCTTGACTTTGAAGATGTGTTTGTACTGGTGACAAGGCATTGGCTACCTGAAGAGAGTAATAGTGATTCCTGCCGGTTGCTCACACTAATACACATTTCTTAGATACTGCGGCCAGTCTGCCCTAAGTGATACGCCACTAGTTGTGTATCTTAAGTGAAATATCGTTACTCTTGCCAGGGGTTTCTTGACTTTGAAGATATGATTCTACTGGTGATGGGGCATTGGCTATCTTAAGAGAGTCATAGTGATTCCTGCCAGTTGCTCACCCAAATACCCATTTTTTACATACTGTGGCCAGTCTGCCTGAAACGATACGCCACTATTTGTGTATCTTAAAAGAAACATCGATACTCTTACCAGGGGTGTCTTGACTTTGAAGATGTGATACTACTGGCGACGAGGCGTTGTCTACCTTAAGGGAGGAATAGTTACTCCTGCCATTTGCGCACACAGATTCACACTACTTTCTTCCTGTGTGCAATCTGCCAGATGCGGTATGTCACTAATTGTGTTTCCTAACAGGGTCATCATCGCTCTGGCCAGGGTTTCTTCGAGTTTGGCGACATGAATCTCCTGGTGACGAGGCATTGGCTACCTTAAGAGAGTCATATTGATTACAGCCAGTTGCTCACCCAAATACACGTTTTTTTAGATACTGTGGCCAGTCTGCCTGAAGCGATACGCCACTACTCGTTTATCTTTAGAGAAACATCGTTACTCTTTCCTGGGGTTTCTTGACTTTGAAAATGTGATTCAACTGGTGACGAAGCTTTGGCTACCTTAAGAGAGTCATAGTGATTCCTGCCAGTTGCTCACCCAAATACACATTTTTTGGATACTGTGGCCCATCTGCTGACAGCGGTATACCACTAGTTCTTACTCCTAAGACAAACATCGTTATTCCTGCCAGGGTTTCTTGCAGTTGCTGATGTGATTGTCGTGTTGACGAAGCATTGGCTTCGTTCAGAGAGACATAGTGATTCCTGGTAGTTTCTCACCCAGATACACATTTTGTAAATACAGTGGCCAATCTGTCTGAAGCGATACGCCACTAGTTGTGTATCTTAAGAGAATTATCGTTACACTTGCCAGGGGTCTCGTGACTTTGAAATGCGATTCTACTGGTAACGGGGCATTGGCTACCTTAAGAGAGGAATAGTTACTCCTGCCATTTGCTCACACAAATTGACACCAATTTCTGTTTGTGGCCGATCTGCGAGGTGCAACATGTCACTAGTTGTGTATCCTAAGAGAGTCATTGGTCCTCCAGCCAGCGTTTCTTCGAGTTCGCTGATACGATACTCCTGGTGACGTGGCATTGGTTACCTTAACAGAATCATAGTGATTCCTGCAAGTTGCTCACACAAATACACATTTTTTATATACTGTGGCCAGTCTGCCGGAAGCGATATGCCACTAGTTGTGTATCTTAAGAGAATCGTCGTTACTCTTTCCAGGTATTTCTTAACTTTGTAGATGTCATTCTACTGGTGACGAGGCATTGGCTACCTTAAGAGAGTCATAGTGATTCTTGCCAGTTGCTCACCCAAATACACATTTCTTAGATAGTGTGGCCAGTCTGCCCAAACCGATATGCCACTAGTAGTTTATCTGTAGAGATATAACGTTCCTCCTGCCAGGGGTTTCTTGACATTGAAGATGTTATACTACTGGTTACGAGGCGTTGTCTACCGTAAGAGAGGATTAGTAACTCCTGCCATTTGCTCACACACATTCACACTTCTTTCATCCTGTGGGCAATCTGCCAGATGCGATATGTCACTTGTTGCGAATCTTAACAGATTCATCGTTGCTCTTGCCAGGGTTTCTTCGAGTTTGTTGATACGATTCTCCTGGTGACGAGGCATTGGTTACCTTACGAGTGTCATAATGATTCCTGCAAGTTGCTCACCCAAATAAACATTATTTAGATACTGTGGCCAGTCTACCGCAAGCGATACGCCACTAGTTGTGTATCTTAAGAGAAACCTCGTTACACTTGCCAGGGGTTTCTTGACTTTCAAGATGTGATTCTGCTGGTGACGAACCATTGGCTACCTTAAGAGATTCATAGTGATTCCTGCCAGTTGCTCACCAACGACACATTTTTTACGTACTGTTGCCAGTCTGCCCAAATCGATAGGCCACTCTTTGTGTATCTTAAGAGAAACATCATTACTCTTGCCAGGGATTTCTTGACTTTGGAGATGTAATTCAACTGGTGACGAGGCGTTGTCTACCTTAAGAGACTCATAGTGATTCCAGCCAGTTGCTTACTCAAATACACACTTTTTAGATACTGTGGCCAGTTTGCCCAAAGCGCTATGCCACTATTCATTTATCATAAGACAAACATCGTTATTGCTGCAAGGAGTTTCTTGCAGTTGCTGATGTGATTCTACTCGTTACGAAGGATTGGCTTCCTTAAGACAGTCATAGTGATTCCTGCTAGTTGCTCACCGAAATACACATTTTTTAGACACTGTGGCCAGTCTGCCTGATGCGATACGCCACTAGTTGAATACCTTAAGAGATACATCGTTACTCTTGCCAGGGTTTTCTTGAAGTTGCTGATGTGATTCTCGCTGGTGACGAGGCATTGGCTACCTTAAGAGAGTCATGGTGATTCCTGCTAGTTGCTCACCCAAATACACATTTTCTAGATACAGTGGCCCGTCTGCCTGAAGCGATACGCCACCTGTTGTGTATGTTAAAAGATTTATCGTTCCTCTTACCAGGGGTTTCTTGACTTTGAAGATGTGTTTGTACTGGTGACAAGGCATTGGCTACCTGAAGAGAGTAATAGTGATTCCTGCCGGTTGCTCACACTAATACACATTTCTTAGATACTGCGGCCAGTCTGCCCTAAGTGATACGCCACTAGTTGTGTATCTTAAGTGAAATATCGTTACTCTTGCCAGGGGTTTCTTGACTTTGAAGATATGATTCTACTGGTGACGGGGCATTGGCTATCTTAAGAGAGTCATAGTGATTCCTGCCAGTTGCTCATCCAAATACCCATTTTTTACATACTGTGGCCAGTCTGCCTGAAACGATACGCCACTATTTGTGTATCTTAAAAGAAACATCGATACTCTTACCAGGGGTGTCTTGACTTTGAAGATGTGATACTACTGGCGACGAGGCGTTGTCTACCTTAAGGGAGGAATAGTTACTCCTGCCATTTGCGCACACAGATTCACACTACTTTCTTCCTGTGTGCAATCTGCCAGATGCGGTATGTCACTAATTGTGTTTCCTAACAGGGTCATCATCGCTCTGGCCAGGGTTTCTTCGAGTTTGGCGACATGAATCTCCTGGTGACGAGGCATTGGCTACCTTAAGAGAGTCATATTGATTACAGCCAGTTGCTCACCCAAATACACGTTTTTTTAGATACTGTGGCCAGTCTGCCTGAAGCGATACGCCACTACTCGTTTATCTTTAGAGAAACATCGTTACTCTTTCCTGGGGTTTCTTGACTTTGAAAATGTGATTCAACTGGTGACGAAGCTTTGGCTACCTTAAGAGAGTCATAGTGATTCCTGCCAGTTGCTCACCCAAATACACATTTTTTGGATACTGTGGCCCATCTGCTGACAGCGGTATACCACTAGTTCTTACTCCTAAGACAAACATCGTTATTCCTGCCAGGGTTTCTTGCAGTTGCTGATGTGATTGTCGTGTTGACGAAGCATTGGCTTCGTTCAGAGAGACATAGTGATTCCTGGTAGTTTCTCACCCAGATACACATTTTGTAAATACAGTGGCCAATCTGTCTGAAGCGATACGCCACTAGTTGTGTATCTTAAGAGAATTATCGTTACACTTGCCAGGGGTCTCGTGACTTTGAAATGCGATTCTACTGGTAACGGGGCATTGGCTACCTTAAGAGAGGAATAGTTACTCCTGCCATTTGCTCACACAAATTGACACCAATTTCTGTTTGTGGCCGATCTGCGAGGTGCAACATGTCACTAGTTGTGTATCCTAAGAGAGTCATTGGTCCTCCAGCCAGCGTTTCTTCGAGTTCGCTGATACGATACTCCTGGTGACGTGGCATTGGTTACCTTAACAGAATCATAGTGATTCCTGCAAGTTGCTCACCAAATACACATTTTTTATATACTGTGGCCAGTCTGCCGGAAGCGATATGCCACTAGTTGTGTATCTTAAGAGAATCGTCGTTACTCTTTCCAGGTATTTCTTAACTTTGTAGATGTCATTCTACTGGTGACGAGGCATTGGCTACCTTAAGAGAGTCATAGTGATTCTTGCCAGTTGCTCACCCAAATACACATGTCTTAGATAGTGTGGCCAGTCTGCCCAAACCGATATGCCACTAGTAGTTTATCTGTAGAGATATAACGTTCCTCCTGCCAGGGGTTTCTTGACATTGAAGATGTTATACTACTGGTTACGAGGCGTTGTCTACCGTAAGAGAGGATTAGTAACTCCTGCCATTTGCTCACACACATTCACACTTCTTTCATCCTGTGGGCAATCTGCCAGATGCGATATGTCACTTGTTGCGAATCTTAACAGATTCATCGTTGCTCTTGCCAGGGTTTCTTCGAGTTTGTTGATACGATTCTCCTGGTGACGAGGCATTGGTTACCTTACGAGTGTCATAATGATTCCTGCAAGTTGCTCACCCAAATAAACATTATTTAGATACTGTGGCCAGTCTACCGCAAGCGATACGCCACTAGTTGTGTATCTTAAGAGAAACCTCGTTACACTTGCCAGGCGTTTCTTGACTTTCAAGATGTGATTCTGCTGGTGACGAACCATTGGCTACCTTAAGAGATTCATAGTGATTCCTGCCAGTTGCTCACCAACGACACATTTTTTACGTACTGTTGCCAGTCTGCCCAAATCGATAGGCCACTCTTTGTGTATCTTAAGAGAAACATCATTACTCTTGCCAGGGATTTCTTGACTTTGGAGATGTAATTCAACTGGTGACGAGGCGTTGTCTACCTTAAGAGACTCATAGTGATTCCAGCCAGTTGCTTACTCAAATACACACTTTTTAGATACTGTGGCCAGTTTGCCCAAAGCGCTATGCCACTATTCATTTATCATAAGACAAACATCGTTATTGCTGCAAGGAGTTTCTTGCAGTTGCTGATGTGATTCTACTCGTTACGAAGGATTGGCTTCCTTAAGACAGTCATAGTGATTCCTGCTAGTTGCTCACCGAAATACACATTTTTTAGACACTGTGGCCAGTCTGCCTGATGCGATACGCCACTAGTTGAATACCTTAAGAGATACATCGTTACTCTTGCCAGGGTTTTCTTGAAGTTGCTGATGTGATTCTCGCTTGTGACGAGGCATTGGCTACCTTAAGAGAGTCATGGTGATTCCTGCTAGTTGCTCACCCAAATACACATTTTCTAGATACAGTGGCCCGTCTGCCTGAAGCGATACGCCACCTGTTGTGTATGTTAAAAGATTTATCGTTCCTCTTACCAGGGGTTTCTTGACTTTGAAGATGTGTTTGTACTGGTGACAAGGCATTGGCTACCTGAAGAGAGTAATAGTGATTCCTGCCGGTTGCTCACACTAATACACATTTCTTAGATACTGCGGCCAGTCTGCCCTAAGTGATACGCCACTAGTTGTGTATCTTAAGTGAAATATCGTTACTCTTGCCAGGGGTTTCTTGACTTTGAAGATATGATTCTACTGGTGACGGGGCATTGGCTATCTTAAGAGAGTCATAGTGATTCCTGCCAGTTGCTCACCCAAATACCCATTTTTTACATACTGTGGCCAGTCTGCCTGAAACGATACGCCACTATTTGTGTATCTTAAAAGAAACATCGATACTCTTACCAGGGGTGTCTTGACTTTGAAGATGTGATACTACTGGCGACGAGGCGTTGTCTACCTTAAGGGAGGAATAGTTACTCCTGCCATTTGCGCACACAGATTCACACTACTTTCTTCCTGTGTGCAATCTGCCAGATGCGGTATGTCACTAATTGTGTTTCCTAACAGGGTCATCATCGCTCTGGCCAGGGTTTCTTCGAGTTTGGCGACATGAATCTCCTGGTGACGAGGCATTGGCTACCTTAAGAGAGTCATATTGATTACAGCCAGTTGCTCACCCAAATACACGTTTTTTTAGATACTGTGGCCAGTCTGCCTGAAGCGATACGCCACTACTCGTTTATCTTTAGAGAAACATCGTTACTCTTGCCTGGGGTTTCTTGACTTTGAAAATGTGATTCAACTGGTGACGAAGCTTTGGCTACCTTAAGAGAGTCATAGTGATTCCTGCCAGTTGCTCACCCAAATACACATTTTTTGGATACTGTGGCCCATCTGCTGACAGCGGTATACCACTAGTTCTTACTCCTAAGACAAACATCGTTATTCCTGCCAGGGTTTCTTGCAGTTGCTGATGTGATTGTCGTGTTGACGAAGCATTGGCTTCGTTCAGAGAGACATAGTGATTCCTGGTAGTTTCTCACCCAGATACACATTTTGTAAATACAGTGGCCAATCTGTCTGAAGCGATACGCCACTAGTTGTGTATCTTAAGAGAATTATCGTTACACTTGCCAGGGGTCTCGTGACTTTGAAATGCGATTCTACTGGTAACGGGGCATTGGCTACCTTAAGAGAGGAATAGTTACTCCTGCCATTTGCTCACACAAATTGACACCAATTTCTGTTTGTGGCCGATCTGCGAGGTGCAACATGTCACTAGTTGTGTATCCTAAGAGAGTCATTGGTCCTCCAGCCAGCGTTTCTTCGAGTTCGCTGATACGATACTCCTGGTGACGTGGCATTGGTTACCTTAACAGAATCATAGTGATTCCTGCAAGTTGCTCACACAAATACACATTTTTTATATACTGTGGCCAGTCTGCCGGAAGCGATATGCCACTAGTTGTGTATCTTAAGAGAATCGTCGTTACTCTTTCCAGGTATTTCTTAACTTTGTAGATGTCATTCTACTGGTGACGAGGCATTGGCTACCTTAAGAGAGTCATAGTGATTCTTGCCAGTTGCTCACCCAAATACACATTTCTTAGATAGTGTGGCCAGTCTGCCCAAACCGATATGCCACTAGTAGTTTATCTGTAGAGATATAACGTTCCTCCTGCCAGGGGTTTCTTGACATTGAAGATGTTATACTACTGGTTACGAGGCGTTGTCTACCGTAAGAGAGGATTAGTAACTCCTGCCATTTGCTCACACACATTCACACTTCTTTCATCCTGTGGGCAATCTGCCAGATGCGATATGTCACTTGTTGCGAATCTTAACAGATTCATCGTTGCTCTTGCCAGGGTTTCTTCGAGTTTGTTGATACGATTCTCCTGGTGACGAGGCATTGGTTACCTTACGAGTGTCATAATGATTCCTGCAAGTTGCTCACCCAAATAAACATTATTTAGATACTGTGGCCAGTCTACCGCAAGCGATACGCCACTAGTTGTGTATCTTAAGAGAAACCTCGTTACACTTGCCAGGGGTTTCTTGACTTTCAAGATGTGATTCTGCTGGTGACGAACCATTGGCTACCTTAAGAGATTCATAGTGATTCCTGCCAGTTGCTCACCAACGACACATTTTTTACGTACTGTTGCCAGTCTGCCCAAATCGATAGGCCACTCTTTGTGTATCTTAAGAGAAACATCATTACTCTTGCCAGGGATTTCTTGACTTTGGAGATGTAATTCAACTGGTGACGAGGCGTTGTCTACCTTAAGAGACTCATAGTGATTCCAGCCAGTTGCTTACTCAAATACACACTTTTTAGATACTGTGGCCAGTTTGCCCAAAGCGCTATGCCACTATTCATTTATCATAAGACAAACATCGTTATTGCTGCAAGGAGTTTCTTGCAGTTGCTGATGTGATTCTACTCGTTACGAAGGATTGGCTTCCTTAAGACAGTCATAGTGATTCCTGCTAGTTGCTCACCGAAATACACATTTTTTAGACACTGTGGCCAGTCTGCCTGATGCGATACGCCACTAGTTGAATACCTTAAGAGATACATCGTTACTCTTGCCAGGGTTTTCTTGAAGTTGCTGATGTGATTCTCGCTGGTGACGAGGCATTGGCTACCTTAAGAGAGTCATGGTGATTCCTGCTAGTTGCTCACCCAAATACACATTTTCTAGATACAGTGGCCCGTCTGCCTGAAGCGATACGCCACCTGTTGTGTATGTTAAAAGATTTATCGTTCCTCTTACCAGGGGTTTCTTGACTTTGAAGATGTGTTTGTACTGGTGACAAGGCATTGGCTACCTGAAGAGAGTAATAGTGATTCCTGCCGGTTGCTCACACTAATACACATTTCTTAGATACTGCGGCCAGTCTGCCCTAAGTGATACGCCACTAGTTGTGTATCTTAAGTGAAATATCGTTACTCTTGCCAGGGGTTTCTTGACTTTGAAGATATGATTCTACTGGTGACGGGGCATTGGCTATCTTAAGAGAGTCATAGTGATTCCTGCCAGTTGCTCACCCAAATACCCATTTTTTACATACTGTGGCCAGTCTGCCTGAAACGATACGCCACTATTTGTGTATCTTAAAAGAAACATCGATACTCTTACCAGGGGTGTCTTGACTTTGAAGATGTGATACTACTGGCGACGAGGCGTTGTCTACCTTAAGGGAGGAATAGTTACTCCTGCCATTTGCGCACACAGATTCACACTACTTTCTTCCTGTGTGCAATCTGCCAGATGCGGTATGTCACTAATTGTGTTTCCTAACAGGGTCATCATCGCTCTGGCCAGGGTTTCTTCGAGTTTGGCGACATGAATCTCCTGGTGACGAGGCATTGGCTACCTTAAGAGAGTCATATTGATTACAGCCAGTTGCTCACCCAAATACACGTTTTTTTAGATACTGTGGCCAGTCTGCCTGAAGCGATACGCCACTACTCGTTTATCTTTAGAGAAACATCGTTACTCTTGCCTGGGGTTTCTTGACTTTGAAAATGTGATTCAACTGGTGACGAAGCTTTGGCTACCTTAAGAGAGTCATAGTGATTCCTGCCAGTTGCTCACCCAAATACACATTTTTTGGATACTGTGGCCCATCTGCTGACAGCGGTATACCACTAGTTCTTACTCCTAAGACAAACATCGTTATTCCTGCCAGGGTTTCTTGCAGTTGCTGATGTGATTGTCGTGTTGACGAAGCATTGGCTTCGTTCAGAGAGACATAGTGATTCCTGGTAGTTTCTCACCCAGATACACATTTTGTAAATACAGTGGCCAATCTGTCTGAAGCGATACGCCACTAGTTGTGTATCTTAAGAGAATTATCGTTACACTTGCCAGGGGTCTCGTGACTTTGAAATGCGATTCTACTGGTAACGGGGCATTGGCTACCTTAAGAGAGGAATAGTTACTCCTGCCATTTGCTCACACAAATTGACACCAATTTCTGTTTGTGGCCGATCTGCGAGGTGCAACATGTCACTAGTTGTGTATCCTAAGAGAGTCATTGGTCCTCCAGCCAGCGTTTCTTCGAGTTCGCTGATACGATACTCCTGGTGACGTGGCATTGGTTACCTTAACAGAATCATAGTGATTCCTGCAAGTTGCTCACCAAATACACATTTTTTATATACTGTGGCCAGTCTGCCGGAAGCGATATGCCACTAGTTGTGTATCTTAAGAGAATCGTCGTTACTCTTTCCAGGTATTTCTTAACTTTGTAGATGTCATTCTACTGGTGACGAGGCATTGGCTACCTTAAGAGAGTCATAGTGATTCTTGCCAGTTGCTCACCCAAATACACATGTCTTAGATAGTGTGGCCAGTCTGCCCAAACCGATATGCCACTAGTAGTTTATCTGTAGAGATATAACGTTCCTCCTGCCAGGGGTTTCTTGACATTGAAGATGTTATACTACTGGTTACGAGGCGTTGTCTACCGTAAGAGAGGATTAGTAACTCCTGCCATTTGCTCACACACATTCACACTTCTTTCATCCTGTGGGCAATCTGCCAGATGCGATATGTCACTTGTTGCGAATCTTAACAGATTCATCGTTGCTCTTGCCAGGGTTTCTTCGAGTTTGTTGATACGATTCTCCTGGTGACGAGGCATTGGTTACCTTACGAGTGTCATAATGATTCCTGCAAGTTGCTCACCGAAATAAACATTATTTAGATACTGTGGCCAGTCTACCGCAAGCGATACGCCACTAGTTGTGTATCTTAAGAGAAACCTCGTTACACTTGCCAGGGGTTTCTTGACTTTCAAGATGTGATTCTGCTGGTGACGAACCATTGGCTACCTTAAGAGATTCATAGTGATTCCTGCCAGTTGCTCACCAACGACACATTTTTTACGTACTGTTGCCAGTCTGCCCAAATCGATAGGCCACTCTTTGTGTATCTTAAGAGAAACATCATTACTCTTGCCAGGGATTTCTTGACTTTGGAGATGTAATTCAACTGGTGACGAGGCGTTGTCTACCTTAAGAGACTCATAGTGATTCCAGCCAGTTGCTTACTCAAATACACACTTTTTAGATACTGTGGCCAGTTTGCCCAAAGCGCTATGCCACTATTCATTTATCATAAGACAAACATCGTTATTGCTGCAAGGAGTTTCTTGCAGTTGCTGATGTGATTCTACTCGTTACGAAGGATTGGCTTCCTTAAGACAGTCATAGTGATTCCTGCTAGTTGCTCACCGAAATACACATTTTTTAGACACTGTGGCCAGTCTGCCTGATGCGATACGCCACTAGTTGAATACCTTAAGAGATACATCGTTACTCTTGCCAGGGTTTTCTTGAAGTTGCTGATGTGATTCTCGCTGGTGACGAGGCATTGGCTACCTTAAGAGAGTCATGGTGATTCCTGCTAGTTGCTCACCCAAATACACATTTTCTAGATACAGTGGCCCGTCTGCCTGAAGCGATACGCCACCTGTTGTGTATGTTAAAAGATTTATCGTTCCTCTTACCAGGGGTTTCTTGACTTTGAAGATGTGTTTGTACTGGTGACAAGGCATTGGCTACCTGAAGAGAGTAATAGTGATTCCTGCCGGTTGCTCACACTAATACACATTTCTTAGATACTGCGGCCAGTCTGCCCTAAGTGATACGCCACTAGTTGTGTATCTTAAGTGAAATATCGTTACTCTTGCCAGGGGTTTCTTGACTTTGAAGATATGATTCTACTGGTGACGGGGCATTGGCTATCTTAAGAGAGTCATAGTGATTCCTGCCAGTTGCTCACCCAAATACCCATTTTTTACATACTGTGGCCAGTCTGCCTGAAACGATACGCCACTATTTGTGTATCTTAAAAGAAACATCGATACTCTTACCAGGGGTGTCTTGACTTTGAAGATGTGATACTACTGGCGACGAGGCGTTGTCTACCTTAAGGGAGGAATAGTTACTCCTGCCATTTGCGCACACAGATTCACACTACTTTCTTCCTGTGTGCAATCTGCCAGATGCGGTATGTCACTAATTGTGTTTCCTAACAGGGTCATCATCGCTCTGGCCAGGGTTTCTTCGAGTTTGGCGACATGAATCTCCTGGTGACGAGGCATTGGCTACCTTAAGAGAGTCATATTGATTACAGCCAGTTGCTCACCCAAATACACGTTTTTTTAGATACTGTGGCCAGTCTGCCTGAAGCGATACGCCACTACTCGTTTATCTTTAGAGAAACATCGTTACTCTTGCCTGGGGTTTCTTGACTTTGAAAATGTGATTCAACTGGTGACGAAGCTTTGGCTACCTTAAGAGAGTCATAGTGATTCCTGCCAGTTGCTCACCCAAATACACATTTTTTGGATACTGTGGCCCATCTGCTGACAGCGGTATACCACTAGTTCTTACTCCTAAGACAAACATCGTTATTCCTGCCAGGGTTTCTTGCAGTTGCTGATGTGATTGTCGTGTTGACGAAGCATTGGCTTCGTTCAGAGAGACATAGTGATTCCTGGTAGTTTCTCACCCAGATACACATTTTGTAAATACAGTGGCCAATCTGTCTGAAGCGATACGCCACTAGTTGTGTATCTTAAGAGAATTATCGTTACACTTGCCAGGGGTCTCGTGACTTTGAAATGCGATTCTACTGGTAACGGGGCATTGGCTACCTTAAGAGAGGAATAGTTACTCCTGCCATTTGCTCACACAAATTGACACCAATTTCTGTTTGTGGCCGATCTGCGAGGTGCAACATGTCACTAGTTGTGTATCCTAAGAGAGTCATTGGTCCTCCAGCCAGCGTTTCTTCGAGTTCGCTGATACGATACTCCTGGTGACGTGGCATTGGTTACCTTAACAGAATCATAGTGATTCCTGCAAGTTGCTCACACAAATACACATTTTTTATATACTGTGGCCAGTCTGCCGGAAGCGATATGCCACTAGTTGTGTATCTTAAGAGAATCGTCGTTACTCTTTCCAGGTATTTCTTAACTTTGTAGATGTCATTCTACTGGTGACGAGGCATTGGCTACCTTAAGAGAGTCATAGTGATTCTTGCCAGTTGCTCACCCAAATACACATTTCTTAGATAGTGTGGCCAGTCTGCCCAAACCGATATGCCACTAGTAGTTTATCTGTAGAGATATAACGTTCCTCCTGCCAGGGGTTTCTTGACATTGAAGATGTTATACTACTGGTTACGAGGCGTTGTCTACCGTAAGAGAGGATTAGTAACTCCTGCCATTTGCTCACACACATTCACACTTCTTTCATCCTGTGGGCAATCTGCCAGATGCGATATGTCACTTGTTGCGAATCTTAACAGATTCATCGTTGCTCTTGCCAGGGTTTCTTCGAGTTTGTTGATACGATTCTCCTGGTGACGAGGCATTGGTTACCTTACGAGTGTCATAATGATTCCTGCAAGTTGCTCACCCAAATAAACATTATTTAGATACTGTGGCCAGTCTACCGCAAGCGATACGCCACTAGTTGTGTATCTTAAGAGAAACCTCGTTACACTTGCCAGGGGTTTCTTGACTTTCAAGATGTGATTCTGCTGGTGACGAACCATTGGCTACCTTAAGAGATTCATAGTGATTCCTGCCAGTTGCTCACCAACGACACATTTTTTACGTACTGTTGCCAGTCTGCCCAAATCGATAGGCCACTCTTTGTGTATCTTAAGAGAAACATCATTACTCTTGCCAGGGATTTCTTGACTTTGGAGATGTAATTCAACTGGTGACGAGGCGTTGTCTACCTTAAGAGACTCATAGTGATTCCAGCCAGTTGCTTACTCAAATACACACTTTTTAGATACTGTGGCCAGTTTGCCCAAAGCGCTATGCCACTATTCATTTATCATAAGACAAACATCGTTATTGCTGCAAGGAGTTTCTTGCAGTTGCTGATGTGATTCTACTCGTTACGAAGGATTGGCTTCCTTAAGACAGTCATAGTGATTCCTGCTAGTTGCTCACCGAAATACACATTTTTTAGACACTGTGGCCAGTCTGCCTGATGCGATACGCCACTAGTTGAATACCTTAAGAGATACATCGTTACTCTTGCCAGGGTTTTCTTGAAGTTGCTGATGTGATTCTCGCTGGTGACGAGGCATTGGCTACCTTAAGAGAGTCATGGTGATTCCTGCTAGTTGCTCACCCAAATACACATTTTCTAGATACAGTGGCCCGTCTGCCTGAAGCGATACGCCACCTGTTGTGTATGTTAAAAGATTTATCGTTCCTCTTACCAGGGGTTTCTTGACTTTGAAGATGTGTTTGTACTGGTGACAAGGCATTGGCTACCTGAAGAGAGTAATAGTGATTCCTGCCGGTTGCTCACACTAATACACATTTCTTAGATACTGCGGCCAGTCTGCCCTAAGTGATACGCCACTAGTTGTGTATCTTAAGTGAAATATCGTTACTCTTGCCAGGGGTTTCTTGACTTTGAAGATATGATTCTACTGGTGACGGGGCATTGGCTATCTTAAGAGAGTCATAGTGATTCCTGCCAGTTGCTCACCCAAATACCCATTTTTTACATACTGTGGCCAGTCTGCCTGAAACGATACGCCACTATTTGTGTATCTTAAAAGAAACATCGATACTCTTACCAGGGGTGTCTTGACTTTGAAGATGTGATACTACTGGCGACGAGGCGTTGTCTACCTTAAGGGAGGAATAGTTACTCCTGCCATTTGCGCACACAGATTCACACTACTTTCTTCCTGTGTGCAATCTGCCAGATGCGGTATGTCACTAATTGTGTTTCCTAACAGGGTCATCATCGCTCTGGCCAGGGTTTCTTCGAGTTTGGCGACATGAATCTCCTGGTGACGAGGCATTGGCTACCTTAAGAGAGTCATATTGATTACAGCCAGTTGCTCACCCAAATACACGTTTTTTTAGATACTGTGGCCAGTCTGCCTGAAGCGATACGCCACTACTCGTTTATCTTTAGAGAAACATCGTTACTCTTGCCTGGGGTTTCTTGACTTTGAAAATGTGATTCAACTGGTGACGAAGCTTTGGCTACCTTAAGAGAGTCATAGTGATTCCTGCCAGTTGCTCACCCAAATACACATTTTTTGGATACTGTGGCCCATCTGCTGACAGCGGTATACCACTAGTTCTTACTCCTAAGACAAACATCGTTATTCCTGCCAGGGTTTCTTGCAGTTGCTGATGTGATTGTCGTGTTGACGAAGCATTGGCTTCGTTCAGAGAGACATAGTGATTCCTGGTAGTTTCTCACCCAGATACACATTTTGTAAATACAGTGGCCAATCTGTCTGAAGCGATACGCCACTAGTTGTGTATCTTAAGAGAATTATCGTTACACTTGCCAGGGGTCTCGTGACTTTGAAATGCGATTCTACTGGTAACGGGGCATTGGCTACCTTAAGAGAGGAATAGTTACTCCTGCCATTTGCTCACACAAATTGACACCAATTTCTGTTTGTGGCCGATCTGCGAGGTGCAACATGTCACTAGTTGTGTATCCTAAGAGAGTCATTGGTCCTCCAGCCAGCGTTTCTTCGAGTTCGCTGATACGATACTCCTGGTGACGTGGCATTGGTTACCTTAACAGAATCATAGTGATTCCTGCAAGTTGCTCACACAAATACACATTTTTTATATACTGTGGCCAGTCTGCCGGAAGCGATATGCCACTAGTTGTGTATCTTAAGAGAATCGTCGTTACTCTTTCCAGGTATTTCTTAACTTTGTAGATGTCATTCTACTGGTGACGAGGCATTGGCTACCTTAAGAGAGTCATAGTGATTCTTGCCAGTTGCTCACCCAAATACACATTTCTTAGATAGTGTGGCCAGTCTGCCCAAACCGATATGCCACTAGTAGTTTATCTGTAGAGATATAACGTTCCTCCTGCCAGGGGTTTCTTGACATTGAAGATGTTATACTACTGGTTACGAGGCGTTGTCTACCGTAAGAGAGGATTAGTAACTCCTGCCATTTGCTCACACACATTCACACTTCTTTCATCCTGTGGGCAATCTGCCAGATGCGATATGTCACTTGTTGCGAATCTTAACAGATTCATCGTTGCTCTTGCCAGGGTTTCTTCGAGTTTGTTGATACGATTCTCCTGGTGACGAGGCATTGGTTACCTTACGAGTGTCATAATGATTCCTGCAAGTTGCTCACCCAAATAAACATTATTTAGATACTGTGGCCAGTCTACCGCAAGCGATACGCCACTAGTTGTGTATCTTAAGAGAAACCTCGTTACACTTGCCAGGGGTTTCTTGACTTTCAAGATGTGATTCTGCTGGTGACGAACCATTGGCTACCTTAAGAGATTCATAGTGATTCCTGCCAGTTGCTCACCAACGACACATTTTTTACGTACTGTTGCCAGTCTGCCCAAATCGATAGGCCACTCTTTGTGTATCTTAAGAGAAACATCATTACTCTTGCCAGGGATTTCTTGACTTTGGAGATGTAATTCAACTGGTGACGAGGCGTTGTCTACCTTAAGAGACTCATAGTGATTCCAGCCAGTTGCTTACTCAGATACACACTTTTTAGATACTGTGGCCAGTTTGCCCAAAGCGCTATGCCACTATTCATTTATCATAAGACAAACATCGTTATTGCTGCAAGGAGTTTCTTGCAGTTGCTGATGTGATTCTACTCGTTACGAAGGATTGGCTTCCTTAAGACAGTCATAGTGATTCCTGCTAGTTGCTCACCGAAATACACATTTTTTAGACACTGTGGCCAGTCTGCCTGATGCGATACGCCACTAGTTGAATACCTTAAGAGATACATCGTTACTCTTGCCAGGGTTTTCTTGAAGTTGCTGATGTGATTCTCGCTGGTGACGAGGCATTGGCTACCTTAAGAGAGTCATGGTGATTCCTGCTAGTTGCTCACCCAAATACACATTTTCTAGATACAGTGGCCCGTCTGCCTGAAGCGATACGCCACCTGTTGTGTATGTTAAAAGATTTATCGTTCCTCTTACCAGGGGTTTCTTGACTTTGAAGATGTGTTTGTACTGGTGACAAGGCATTGGCTACCTGAAGAGAGTAATAGTGATTCCTGCCGGTTGCTCACACTAATACACATTTCTTAGATACTGCGGCCAGTCTGCCCTAAGTGATACGCCACTAGTTGTGTATCTTAAGTGAAATATCGTTACTCTTGCCAGGGGTTTCTTGACTTTGAAGATATGATTCTACTGGTGACGGGGCATTGGCTATCTTAAGAGAGTCATAGTGATTCCTGCCAGTTGCTCACCCAAATACCCATTTTTTACATACTGTGGCCAGTCTGCCTGAAACGATACGCCACTATTTGTGTATCTTAAAGGAAACATCGATACTCTTACCAGGGGTGTCTTGACTTTGAAGATGTGATACTACTGGCGACGAGGCGTTGTCTACCTTAAGGGAGGAATAGTTACTCCTGCCATTTGCGCACACAGATTCACACTACTTTCTTCCTGTGTGCAATCTGCCAGATGCGGTATGTCACTAATTGTGTTTCCTAACAGGGTCATCATCGCTCTGGCCAGGGTTTCTTCGAGTTTGGCGACATGAATCTCCTGGTGACGAGGCATTGGCTACCTTAAGAGAGTCATATTGATTACAGCCAGTTGCTCACCCAAATACACGTTTTTTTAGATACTGTGGCCAGTCTGCCTGAAGCGATACGCCACTACTCGTTTATCTTTAGAGAAACATCGTTACTCTTGCCTGGGGTTTCTTGACTTTGAAAATGTGATTCAACTGGTGACGAAGCTTTGGCTACCTTAAGAGAGTCATAGTGATTCCTGCCAGTTGCTCACCCAAATACACATTTTTTGGATACTGTGGCCCATCTGCTGACAGCGGTATACCACTAGTTCTTACTCCTAAGACAAACATCGTTATTCCAGCCAGGGTTTCTTGCAGTTGCTGATGTGATTGTCGTGTTGACGAAGCATTGGCTTCGTTCAGAGAGACATAGTGATTCCTGGTAGTTTCTCACCCAGATACACATTTTGTAAATACAGTGGCCAATCTGTCTGAAGCGATACGCCACTAGTTGTGTATCTTAAGAGAATTATCGTTACACTTGCCAGGGGTCTCGTGACTTTGAAATGCGATTCTACTGGTAACGGGGCATTGGCTACCTTAAGAGAGGAATAGTTACTCCTGCCATTTGCTCACACAAATTGACACCAATTTCTGTTTGTGGCCGATCTGCGAGGTGCAACATGTCACTAGTTGTGTATCCTAAGAGAGTCATTGGTCCTCCAGCCAGCGTTTCTTCGAGTTCGCTGATACGATACTCCTGGTGACGTGGCATTGGTTACCTTAACAGAATCATAGTGATTCCTGCAAGTTGCTCACACAAATACACATTTTTTATATACTGTGGCCAGTCTGCCGGAAGCGATATGCCACTAGTTGTGTATCTTAAGAGAATCGTCGTTACTCTTTCCAGGTATTTCTTAACTTTGTAGATGTCATTCTACTGGTGACGAGGCATTGGCTACCTTAAGAGAGTCATAGTGATTCTTGCCAGTTGCTCACCCAAATACACATTTCTTAGATAGTGTGGCCAGTCTGCCCAAACCGATATGCCACTAGTAGTTTATCTGTAGAGATATAACGTTCCTCCTGCCAGGGGTTTCTTGACATTGAAGATGTTATACTACTGGTTACGAGGCGTTGTCTACCGTAAGAGAGGATTAGTAACTCCTGCCATTTGCTCACACACATTCACACTTCTTTCATCCTGTGGGCAATCTGCCAGATGCGATATGTCACTTGTTGCGAATCTTAACAGATTCATCGTTGCTCTTGCCAGGGTTTCTTCGAGTTTGTTGATACGATTCTCCTGGTGACGAGGCATTGGTTACCTTACGAGTGTCATAATGATTCCTGCAAGTTGCTCACCCAAATAAACATTATTTAGATACTGTGGCCAGTCTACCGCAAGCGATACGCCACTAGTTGTGTATCTTAAGAGAAACCTCGTTACACTTGCCAGGGGTTTCTTGACTTTCAAGATGTGATTCTGCTGGTGACGAACCATTGGCTACCTTAAGAGATTCATAGTGATTCCTGCCAGTTGCTCACCAACGACACATTTTTTACGTACTGTTGCCAGTCTGCCCAAATCGATACGCCACTCTTTGTGTATCTTAAGAGAAACATCATTACTCTTGCCAGGGATTTCTTGACTTTGGAGATGTAATTCAACTGGTGACGAGGCGTTGTCTACCTTAAGAGACTCATAGTGATTCCAGCCAGTTGCTTACTCAAATACACACTTTTTAGATACTGTGGCCAGTTTGCCCAAAGCGCTATGCCACTATTCATTTATCATAAGACAAACATCGTTATTGCTGCAAGGAGTTTCTTGCAGTTGGTGATGTGATTCTACTCGTTACGAAGGATTGGCTTCCTTAAGACAGTCATAGTGATTCCTGCTAGTTGCTCACCGAAATACACATTTTTTAGACACTGTGGCCAGTCTGCCTGATGCGATACGCCACTAGTTGAATACCTTAAGAGATACATCGTTACTCTTGCCAGGGTTTTCTTGAAGTTGCTGATGTGATTCTCGCTGGTGACGAGGCATTGGCTACCTTAAGAGAGTCATGGTGATTCCTGCTAGTTGCTCACCCAAATACACATTTTCTAGATACAGTGGCCCGTCTGCCTGAAGCGATACGCCACCTGTTGTGTATGTTAAAAGATTTATCGTTCCTCTTACCAGGGGTTTCTTGACTTTGAAGATGTGTTTGTACTGGTGACAAGGCATTGGCTACCTGAAGAGAGTAATAGTGATTCCTGCCGGTTGCTCACACTAATACACATTTCTTAGATACTGCGGCCAGTCTGCCCTAAGTGATACGCCACTAGTTGTGTATCTTAAGTGAAATATCGTTACTCTTGCCAGGGGTTTCTTGACTTTGAAGATATGATTCTACTGGTGATGGGGCATTGGCTATCTTAAGAGAGTCATAGTGATTCCTGCCAGTTGCTCACCCAAATACCCATTTCTTACATACTGTGGCCAGTCTGCCTGAAACGATACGCCACTATTTGTGTATCTTAAAAGAAACATCGATACTCTTACCAGGGGTGTCTTGACTTTGAAGATGTGATACTACTGGCGACGAGGCGTTGTCTACCTTAAGGGAGGAATAGTTACTCCTGCCATTTGCGCACACAGATTCACACTACTTTCTTCCTGTGTGCAATCTGCCAGATGCGGTATGTCACTAATTGTGTTTCCTAACAGGGTCATCATCGCTCTGGCCAGGGTTTCTTCGAGTTTGGCGACATGAATCTCCTGGTGACGAGGCATTGGCTACCTTAAGAGAGTCATATTGATTACAGCCAGTTGCTCACCCAAATACACGTTTTTTTAGATACTGTGGCCAGTCTGCCTGAAGCGATACGCCACTACTCGTTTATCTTTAGAGAAACATCGTTACTCTTGCCTGGGGTTTCTTGACTTTGAAAATGTGATTCAACTGGTGACGAAGCTTTGGCTACCTTAAGAGAGTCATAGTGATTCCTGCCAGTTGCTCACCCAAATACACATTTTTTGGATACTGTGGCCCATCTGCTGACAGCGGTATACCACTAGTTCTTACTCCTAAGACAAACATCGTTATTCCTGCCAGGGTTTCTTGCAGTTGCTGATGTGATTGTCGTGTTGACGAAGCATTGGCTTCGTTCAGAGAGACATAGTGATTCCTGGTAGTTTCTCACCCAGATACACATTTTGTAAATACAGTGGCCAATCTGTCTGAAGCGATACGCCACTAGTTGTGTATCTTAAGAGAATTATCGTTACACTTGCCTGGGGTCTCGTGACTTTGAAATGCGATTCTACTGGTAACGGGGCATTGGCTACCTTAAGAGAGGAATAGTTACTCCTGCCATTTGCTCACACAAATTGACACCAATTTCTGTTTGTGGCCGATCTGCGAGGTGCAACATGTCACTAGTTGTGTATCCTAAGAGAGTCATTGGTCCTCCAGCCAGCGTTTCTTCGAGTTCGCTGATACGATACTCCTGGTGACGTGGCATTGGTTACCTTAACAGAATCATAGTGATTCCTGCAAGTTGCTCACACAAATACACATTTTTTATATACTGTGGCCAGTCTGCCGGAAGCGATATGCCACTAGTTGTGTATCTTAAGAGAATCGTCGTTACTCTTTCCAGGTATTTCTTAACTTTGTAGATGTCATTCTACTGGTGACGAGGCATTGGCTACCTTAAGAGAGTCATAGAGATTCTTGCCAGTTGCTCACCCAAATACACATTTCTTAGATAGTGTGGCCAGTCTGCCCAAACCGATATGCCACTAGTAGTTTATCTGTAGAGATATAACGTTCCTCCTGCCAGGGAATTCTTGACATTGAAGATGTTATACTACTGGTTACGAGGCGTTGTCTACCGTAAGAGAGGATTAGTAACTCCTGCCATTTGCTCACACACATTCACACTTCTTTCATCCTGTGGGCAATCTGCCAGATGCGATATGTCACTTGTTGCGAATCTTAACAGATTCATCGTTGCTCTTGCCAGGGTTTCTTCGAGTTTGTTGATACGATTCTCCTGGTGACGAGGCATTGGTTACCTTACGAGTGTCATAATGATTCCTGCAAGTTGCTCACCCAAATAAACATTATTTAGATACTGTGGCCAGTCTACCGCAAGCGATACGCCACTAGTTGTGTATCTTAAGAGAAACCTCGTTACACTTGCCAGGGGTTTCTTGACTTTCAAGATGTGATTCTGCTGGTGACGAACCATTGGCTACCTTAAGAGATTCATAGTGATTCCTGCCAGTTGCTCACCAACGACACATTTTTTACGTACTGTTGCCAGTCTGCCCAAATCGATACGCCACTCTTTGTGTATCTTAAGAGAAACATCATTACTCTTGCCAGGGATTTCTTGACTTTGGAGATGTAATTCAACTGGTGACGAGGCGTTGTCTACCTTAAGAGACTCATAGTGATTCCAGCCAGTTGCTTACTCAAATACACACTTTTTAGATACTGTGGCCAGTTTGCCCAAAGCGCTATGCCACTATTCATTTATCATAAGACAAACATCGTTATTGCTGCAAGGAGTTTCTTGCAGTTGCTGATGTGATTCTACTCGTTACGAAGGATTGGCTTCCTTAAGACAGTCATAGTGATTCCTGCTAGTTGCTCACCGAAATACACATTTTTTAGACACTGTGGCCAGTCTGCCTGATGCGATACGCCACTAGTTGAATACCTTAAGAGATACATCGTTACTCTTGCCAGGGTTTTCTTGAAGTTGCTGATGTGATTCTCGCTGGTGACGAGGCATTGGCTACCTTAAGAGAGTCATGGTGATTCCTGCTAGTTGCTCACCCAAATACACATTTTCTAGATACAGTGGCCCGTCTGCCTGAAGCGATACGCCACCTGTTGTGTATGTTAAAAGATTTATCGTTCCTCTTACCAGGGGTTTCTTGACTTTGAAGATGTGTTTGTACTGGTGACAAGGCATTGGCTACCTGAAGAGAGTAATAGTGATTCCTGCCGGTTGCTCACACTAATACACATTTCTTAGATACTGCGGCCAGTCTGCCCTAAGTGATACGCCACTAGTTGTGTATCTTAAGTGAAATATCGTTACTCTTGCCAGGGGTTTCTTGACTTTGAAGATATGATTCTACTGGTGACGGGGCATTGGCTATCTTAAGAGAGTCATAGTGATTCCTGCCAGTTGCTCACCCAAATACCCATTTTTTACATACTGTGGCCAGTCTGCCTGAAACGATACGCCACTATTTGTGTATCTTAAAAGAAACATCGATACTCTTACCAGGGGTGTCTTGACTTTGAAGATGTGATACTACTGGCGACGAGGCGTTGTCTACCTTAAGGGAGGAATAGTTACTCCTGCCATTTGCGCACACAGATTCACACTACTTTCTTCCTGTGTGCAATCTGCCAGATGCGGTATGTCACTAATTGTGTTTCCTAACAGGGTCATCATCGCTCTGGCCAGGGTTTCTTCGAGTTTGGCGGCATGAATCTCCTGGTGACGAGGCATTGGCTACCTTAAGAGAGTCATATTGATTACAGCCAGTTGCTCACCCAAATACACGTTTTTTTAGATACTGTGGCCAGTCTGCCTGAAGCGATACGCCACTACTCGTTTATCTTTAGAGAAACATCGTTACTCTTGCCTGGGGTTTCTTGACTTTGAAAATGTGATTCAACTGGTGACGAAGCTTTGGCTACCTTAAGAGAGTCATAGTGATTCCTGCCAGTTGCTCACCCAAATACACATTTTTTGGATACTGTGGCCCATCTGCTGACAGCGGTATACCACTAGTTCTTACTCCTAAGACAAACATCGTTATTCCTGCCAGGGTTTCTTGCAGTTGCTGATGTGATTGTCGTGTTGACGAAGCATTGGCTTCGTTCAGAGAGACATAGTGATTCCTGGTAGTTTCTCACCCAGATACACATTTTGTAAATACAGTGGCCAATCTGTCTGAAGCGATACGCCACTAGTTGTGTATCTTAAGAGAATTATCGTTACACTTGCCAGGGGTCTCGTGACTTTGAAATGCGATTCTACTGGTAACGGGGCATTGGCTACCTTAAGAGAGGAATAGTTACTCCTGCCATTTGCTCACACAAATTGACACCAATTTCTGTTTGTGGCCGATCTGCGAGGTGCAACATGTCACTAGTTGTGTATCCTAAGAGAGTCATTGGTCCTCCAGCCAGCGTTTCTTCGAGTTCGCTGATACGATACTCCTGGTGACGTGGCATTGGTTACCTTAACAGAATCATAGTGATTCCTGCAAGTTGCTCACACAAATACACATTTTTTATATACTGTGGCCAGTCTGCCGGAAGCGATATGCCACTAGTTGTGTATCTTAAGAGAATCGTCGTTACTCTTTCCAGGTATTTCTTAACTTTGTAGATGTCATTCTACTGGTGACGAGGCATTGGCTACCTTAAGAGAGTCATAGTGATTCTTGCCAGTTGCTCACCCAAATACACATTTCTTAGATAGTGTGGGCAGTCTGCCCAAACCGATATGCCACTAGTAGTTTATCTGTAGAGATATAACGTTCCTCCTGCCAGGGGTTTCTTGACATTGAAGATGTTATACTACTGGTTACGAGGCGTTGTCTACCGTAAGAGAGGATTAGTAACTCCTGCCATTTGCTCACACACATTCACACTTCTTTCATCCTGTGGGCAATCTGCCAGATGCGATATGTCACTTGTTGCGAATCTTAACCGATTCATCGTTGCTCTTGCCAGGGTTTCTTCGAGTTTGTTGATACGATTCACCTGGTGACGAGGCATTGGTTACCTTACGAGTGTCATAATGATTCCTGCAAGTTGCTCACCCAAATAAACATTATTTAGATACTGTGGCCAGTCTACCGCAAGCGATACGCCACCAGTTGTGTATCTTAAGAGAAACCTCGTTACACTTGCCAGGGGTTTCTTGACTTTCAAGATGTGATTCTGCTGGTGACGAACCATTGGCTACCTTAAGAGATTCATAGTGATTCCTGCCAGTTGCTCACCAACGACACATTTTTTACGTACTGTTAAAAGTCTGCCCAAATCGATACGCCACTCTTTGTGTATCTTAAGAGAAACATCATTACTCTTGCCAGGGATTTCTTGACTTTGGAGATGTAATTCAACTGGTGACGAGGCGTTGTCTACCTTAAGAGACTCATAGTGATTCCAGCCAGTTGCTTACTCAAATACACACTTTTTAGATACTGTGGCCAGTTTGCCCAAAGCGCTATGCCACTATTCATTTATCATAAGACAAACATCGTTATTGCTGCAAGGAGTTTCTTGCAGTTGCTGATGTGATTCTACTCGTTACGAAGGATTGGCTTCCTTAAGACAGTCATAGTGATTCCTGCTAGTTGCTCACCGAAATACACATTTTTTAGACACTGTGGCCAGTCTGCCTGATGCGATACGCCACTAGTTGAATACCTTAAGAGATACATCGTTACTCTTGCCAGGGTTTTCTTGAAGTTGCTGATGTGATTCTCGCTGGTGACGAGGCATTGGCTACCTTAAGAGAGTCATGGTGATTCCTGCTAGTTGCTCACCCAAATACACATTTTCTAGATACAGTGGCCCGTCTGCCTGAAGCGATACGCCACCTGTTGTGTATGTTAAAAGATTTATCGTTCCTCTTACCAGGGGTTTCTTGACTTTGAAGATGTGTTTGTACTGGTGACAAGGCATTGGCTACCTGAAGAGAGTAATAGTGATTCCTGCCGGTTGCTCACACTAATACACATTTCTTAGATACTGCGGCCAGTCTGCCCTAAGTGATACGCCACTAGTTGTGTATCTTAAGTGAAATATCGTTACTCTTGCCAGGGGTTTCTTGACTTTGAAGATATGATTCTACTGGTGACGGGGCATTGGCTATCTTAAGAGAGTCATAGTGATTCCTGCCAGTTGCTCACCCAAATACCCATTTTTTACATACTGTGGCCAGTCTGCCTGAAACGATACGCCACTATTTGTGTATCTTAAAAGAAACATCGATACTCTTACCAGGGGTGTCTTGACTTTGAAGATGTGATACTACTGGCGACGAGGCGTTGTCTACCTTAAGGGAGGAATAGTTACTCCTGCCATTTGCGCACACAGATTCACACTACTTTCTTCCTGTGTGCAATCTGCCAGATGCGGTATGTCACTAATTGTGTTTCCTAACAGGGTCATCATCGCTCTGGCCAGGGTTTCTTCGAGTTTGGCGGCATGAATCTCCTGGTGACGAGGCATTGGCTACCTTAAGAGAGTCATATTGATTACAGCCAGTTGCTCACCCAAATACACGTTTTTTTAGATACTGTGGCCAGTCTGCCTGAAGCGATACGCCACTACTCGTTTATCTTTAGAGAAACATCGTTACTCTTGCCTGGGGTTTCTTGACTTTGAAAATGTGATTCAACTGGTGACGAAGCTTTGGCTACCTTAAGAGAGTCATAGTGATTCCTGCCAGTTGCTCACCCAAATACACATTTTTTGGATACTGTGGCCCATCTGCTGACAGCGGTATACCACTAGTTCTTACTCCTAAGACAAACATCGTTATTCCTGCCAGGGTTTCTTGCAGTTGCTGATGTGATTGTCGTGTTGACGAAGCATTGGCTTCGTTCAGAGAGACATAGTGATTCCTGGTAGTTTCTCACCCAGATACACATTTTGTAAATACAGTGGCCAATCTGTCTGAAGCGATACGCCACTAGTTGTGTATCTTAAGAGAATTATCGTTACACTTGCCAGGGGTCTCGTGACTTTGAAATGCGATTCTACTGGTAACGGGGCATTGGCTACCTTAAGAGAGGAATAGTTACTCCTGCCATTTGCTCACACAAATTGACACCAATTTCTGTTTGTGGCCGATCTGCGAGGTGCAACATGTCACTAGTTGTGTATCCTAAGAGAGTCATTGGTCCTCCAGCCAGCGTTTCTTCGAGTTCGCTGATACGATACTCCTGGTGACGTGGCATTGGTTACCTTAACAGAATCATAGTGATTCCTGCAAGTTGCTCACACAAATACACATTTTTTATATACTGTGGCCAGTCTGCCGGAAGCGATATGCCACTAGTTGTGTATCTTAAGAGAATCGTCGTTACTCTTTCCAGGTATTTCTTAACTTTGTAGATGTCATTCTACTGGTGACGAGGCATTGGCTACCTTAAGAGAGTCATAGTGATTCTTGCCAGTTGCTCACCCAAATACACATTTCTTAGATAGTGTGGGCAGTCTGCCCAAACCGATATGCCACTAGTAGTTTATCTGTAGAGATATAACGTTCCTCCTGCCAGGGGTTTCTTGACATTGAAGATGTTATACTACTGGTTACGAGGCGTTGTCTACCGTAAGAGAGGATTAGTAACTCCTGCCATTTGCTCACACACATTCACACTTCTTTCATCCTGTGGGCAATCTGCCAGATGCGATATGTCACTTGTTGCGAATCTTAACCGATTCATCGTTGCTCTTGCCAGGGTTTCTTCGAGTTTGTTGATACGATTCACCTGGTGACGAGGCATTGGTTACCTTACGAGTGTCATAATGATTCCTGCAAGTTGCTCACCCAAATAAACATTATTTAGATACTGTGGCCAGTCTACCGCAAGCGATACGCCACCAGTTGTGTATGTTAAGAGAAACCTCGTTACACTTGCCAGGGGTTTCTTGACTTTCAAGATGTGATTCTGCTGGTGACGAACCATTGGCTACCTTAAGAGATTCATAGTGATTCCTGCCAGTTGCTCACCAACGACACATTTTTTACGTACTGTTAAAAGTCTGCCCAAATCGATACGCCACTCTTTGTGTATCTTAAGAGAAACATCATTACTCTTGCCAGGGATTTCTTGACTTTGGAGATGTAATTCAACTGGTGACGAGGCGTTGTCTACCTTAAGAGACTCATAGTGATTCCAGCCAGTTGCTTACTCAAATACACACTTTTTAGATACTGTGGCCAGTTTGCCCAAAGCGCTATGCCACTATTCATTTATCATAAGACAAACATCGTTATTGCTGCAAGGAGTTTCTTGCAGTTGCTGATGTGTTTCTACTCGTTACGAAGGATTGGCTTCCTTAAGACAGTCATAGTGATTCCTGCTAGTTGCTCACCGAAATACACATTTCTTAGACACTGTGGCCAGTCTGCCTGATGCGATACGCCACTAGTTGAATACCTTAAGAGATACATCGTTACTCTTGCCAGGGTTTTCTTGAAGTTGCTGATGTGATTCTCGCAGGTGACGAGGCATTGGCTACCTTAAGAGAGTCATGGTGATTCCTGCTAGTTGCTCACCCAAATACACATTTTCTAGATACAGTGGCCCGTCTGCCTGAAGCGATACGCCACCTGTTGTGTATGTTAAAAGATTTATCGTTCCTCTTACCAGGGGTTTCTTGACTTTGAAGATGTGTTTGTACTGGTGACAAGGCATTGGCTATCTGAAGAGAGTAATAGTGATTCCTGCCGGTTGCTCACACTAATACACATTTCTTAGATACTGCGGCCAGTCTGCCCTAAGTGATACGCCACTAGTTGTGTATCTTAAGTGAAATATCGTTACTCTTGCCAGGGGTTTCTTGACTTTGAAGATATGATTCTACTGGTGACGGGGCATTGGCTATCTTAAGAGAGTCATAGTGATTCCTGCCAGTTGCTCACCCAAATACCCATTTTTTACATACTGTGGCCAGTCTCCCTGAAACGATACGCCACTATTTGTGTATCTTAAAAGAAACATCGATACTCTTACCAGGGGTTTCTTGACTTTGAAGATGTGATACTACTGGCGACGAGGCGTTGTCTTCCTTAGGAGAGGAATAGTTACTCCTGCCATTTGCTGACACAAATTCATACTAATTTCTGCCTATGGCCAATCTGCTAGATGCCATATGTCACTAATTGTGTATCTTAAGAGAGTCATCGGTCCTCCTGCCAGGGTTTCTTCGAGTTCGCTGATACGATTATGCTGATGACGTGGCAGTGGTTACCTTAAGAGAATCATAGTGATTCCTGCAAGTTGCTCACCCAAATACACATATTTTGGATACTGTGGCCCATCTGCTGAAAGCGGTATACAACTAGCTGTTTCTCCTAAGACAAACATCGTTATTCCTGCCAGGGGTTTCTTGCAGTTGCTGATGAGATTGTCGTGTTGACGAAGCATTGGCTTCGTTCAGAGAGACATAGTGATTCCTGGTAGTTTCTCACCCAGATACACATTTTGTAAATACAGTGGCCCATCTGTCTGAAGCGATACGCCATTAGTTGTGTATCTTAAGAGAATTATCGTTACACTAGCCAGGGGTCTCGTGACTTTGAAATGCGATTCTACTGGTAACGGGGCATTGGCTACCTTAAGAGAGGAATAGTTACTCCTGCCATTTGCTCACACAAATTGACACCAATTTCTGTTTGTGGCCGATCTGCGAGGTGCAACATGTCACTAGTTGTGTATCCTAAGAGAGTCATTGGTCCTCCAGCCAGCGTTTCTTCGAGTTCGCTGATACGATACTCCTGGTGACGTGGCATTGGTTACCTTAACAGAATCATAGTGATTCCTGCAAGTTGCTCACACAAATACACATTTTTTATATACTGTGGCCAGTCTGCCGGAAGCGATATGCCACTAGTTGTGTATCTTAAGAGAATCGTCGTTACTCTTTCCAGGTATTTCTTAACTTTGTAGATGTCATTCTACTGGTGACGAGGCATTGGCTACCTTAAGAGAGTCATAGAGATTCTTGCCAGTTGCTCACCCAAATACACATTTCTTAGATAGTGTGGCCAGTCTGCCCAAACCGATATGCCACTAGTAGTTTATCTGTAGAGATATAACGTTCCTCCTGCCAGGGGTTTCTTGACATTGAAGATGTTATACTACTGGTTACGAGGCGTTGTCTACCGTAAGAGAGGATTAGTAACTCCTGCCATTTGCTCACACACATTCACACTTCTTTCATCCTGTGGGCAATCTGCCAGATGCGATATGTCACTTGTTGCGAATCTTAACAGATTCATCGTTGCTCTTGCCAGGGTTTCTTCGAGTTTGTTGATACGATTCTCCTGGTGACGAGGCATTGGTTACCTTACGAGTGTCATAATGATTCCTGCAAGTTGCTCACCCAAATAAACATTATTTAGATACTGTGGCCAGTCTACCGCAAGCGATACGCCACTAGTTGTGTATCTTAAGAGAAACCTCGTTACACTTGCCAGGGGTTTCTTGACTTTCAAGATGTGATTCTGCTGGTGACGAACCATTGGCTACCTTAAGAGATTCATAGTGAT